>NC_044552.1:132079737-132271607 GCF_007565055.1 Rhinopithecus roxellana
TTTACATGGTAACCTTATGGGCTAATTCCAGGCCCAATTCATCTTAGATACATGGAGTCCTCTTCTGCTTTCTTCTCCAGCCTCCTATGCCACGATCCCCACCTTCCCCCTCAACACACATACACAGACACAGAGACACACACACCTCACTGGCCTCCAGCCACACAAAGCTAGTCAGGTTTCCCGGGATTCATCTGATTTGTTCATGCTTCCATGACTTTGCAAAGATTTCCTCTCTGCCTGGAATACCACTCCACTCTCCCCTCTGCTAGCTTAAGGTACTGGCTTCTCTTTCCTGATCAACTCAAATGCAATTTTTCTGTAAAGATGCCCTGATGCTTACAATGAAAATAGTTCTTTATGCTACCTCTGTACCCCAGTTTCAGCACTTATCACCCAATACTGTCATTAAATTTGTTTCTGACCATCTTCCCTATTATGGTATGAGATCCCTCAGGGAAAGGCTTATGTTTTAGAAAATTCTTATATAGCCTAGACTTATATAGTAGACATTTAGAAAATATTTATTAATTGAATAAATGAATGAAAAAGATTGAAATGATATGGGACCTGATATTTCTACACCCAGAGTAATTGAATTCAGTTAAGTACACACTACGGGATAAACCAACCAATGGGGAAAAACTAAGAGTGAGGATGAGGAGAAAAATGGGACAGTTCTGATCTGTCTTTTCCAGGCTATTTTGGAGAAAAATTACCCAACTCCTAAAAGAGTGGGTCTCAGACTGTGGCTGTATATTAGATTCACTTGGGGAGTTTTATAAACAGAATGCCTTGGTCTCAGTTGTAGAGACTTTGATGTAATTGGTATTCACTGTGGGCCGAGTCTTAGCTTCCCAGGTGATTCTAATGTACAGACAAAATGGTCTCCCAGTCCTCATCACAGACTTTTTTTTAGTACTTCTCTGAGAATGAAAGTAATGTGGACAGCAACACTGTGGGAGAGAGAAAGAGAGAGAGTACAAAATTATACAATTCCTAATCCTAGGTCAAGGAAGTGGATTAATGGTATACAGGTCATAAAGGTGCTTTTGAATTTATTAATATTTAAAAGTTTCAAAGTGCAAATCTAAAATAAATAAGAATGATATTTATTAAGTACATTTTTAAGTAGTCTACCCAAAGAAGTCATTTTAAAGTCAAAGTCTCCTGTGAGTTTTCAAAGTCATTTAGCTTTTGCTTGAAAGTTGATTCATTTTTAAGCTTCTAATTTTGAGCTAAATAAACACACAAGTAGATTATCTAGATAATTGAAGCCAAACCTAGTTTAGGCTCTAATTATCCCCACTACTTCAGGTGAAAGTGAGCCTTTACTTTGAATTATTTAGCTAATTGAGGACAAAGCACAGTTTTGGTCTGCTTTCTCTGGATAATTGACAAGTATCATTGCAGCTTTAATGTCTTCATTTTCTGGAGGAAACTGTAGGTGACACATTGTTGTGATGGGAATGTCAGCTTATAGCTAGCTAGTACCAATGCCTCATGATCTGGAGTTTTTCTGAAATATAAGAAGGGAGTTTATACAATTAAATTGTGAAAAGTTGCTTTTAAACAAGAACATTGGCTGCATGATCCTATATTCCAATCCTAGATCCAGTTGAATACTTGGGCCTCATCCAAGATTGCCCAGAGCGAATGATGGGCTCTGATTCTCTTCCCTTCCACCAAAGCCTGAAATCTCTTGGCATCAAGACTAGGTTTAAACTGAATCAAAGGCTGGGGACCGAGATGCCCTGATAGGATAGAATTATTTTTATTTCTATTGTTGTGTCAATGTGGAATGTATCAGAACATTTTTTTTCTTTATTTAAACTTTTCGCATGGTAAGAAGTCTGTTGGAGCAACAGTCCTCATTTCACAGGTCATTAGTGTGTAAAGAGTATTTTCTTTCTTTACTGCACAAAAGGGGCAAAAAGCCATGAGAACTTGTTATAATATACATTCTGCTATCCTTAGAATGCAGTATAGTATAGACCCATCTTGAACCCTGTCTATGGTAAAAACATTTGGAGATCCTTATTATTGTAATTGTGAGGTTCTGAGGAGTATGCCAATCTTTGAGTGGAAATAAATACAAAATAGAGAAGTAGATATTTGTGGGAACAATTCACATCATAGCACAAACTGCTAAATATATTCTTAGAACTGATGAGACTTTAGTAACAGTCTAGTAATACCATCTGAAATTGTATTTTTAAATATTATTTTATTTAAATACACTTTCATGTGTCTTCTCTAAATTCAGTATAAAAATAGGAACTGATGTAGGTTGTTTGCTCTTGCATAGTTATCTTCAAAATTAGCTATTTTTATCTCCATTTACTAAAAAATAATGACTCACCAAGAAGTATGCAATCCATAGCTACATACATTGAATTGAGGTCTTTTAAGACATCATCCTCAGCTTATTGATGTTGTGGGCTATATAAATAAGTTCTGTAATATTTCAAGGCTTTCAGTCCCTTTGGGTTTTCATGTATATGTCTCCAAGAGCTTGGCTAATGTGGCTTGTTCCTGAGTAATGAAGGCAGTCTTGGTTTTTGTAATCTTCCTTCTGGTTTCCGAGACCTTTTGAGTATCTCTCCCTCTTCCCCTTAAAGATAACTAATCCCATTTAATAAATCAATATGGGCAATGTGAGTCTAGGAGTGGTTAGGTTTAGGACGTTAAAACCAGAGAAAACTTTTTCACTGTCCTATAACACCCCCTATGTTAATTTAAAGTCAAAGTTAGGGAAGAGTCCAGAGTCATGTAGGCCAGTCATCATACTGTTGGTGCCCATGGGTTGCCAATGAAAGCCTCCTGGTAGCATTTTCCAGTTTGTTTTTAAGGAAATGGGGCTTTGAAAATAGTGATTCCAGATATGTCTGTGGGAGCTTGTACATGGGTGGTGAGTGATGGGCTAGTGATTATGATAAAAGCTAATTTACTGAGTAAACTGTGATAGATACTTTTCAAAGCACTTTATATGCATTGACTCTTTAATCCTCATAACAACCTTATGAGGCAGGTACTATTATAATCCTTATTTTACAGATGAGGAAAATGAGAGGTTAAGTAAATAGCCCAAGGTCAACAGTGAGTAAATGGAAGAGATGGAATTCAAACCACAGTATCTGCTTTTCTACAGCGCTATTACTGTGCCATGCTATGCTTTTCCAGAAGAAGACAATTTTAGATACTGGAAATAAGAATATTTTTCAGAGGTCTTATTTATGGTACAGATATCTGTGTAAAACCTGACACCCAAGGACAGTTTTAGAGCTTTCTCTGTGATTATCTGACAGCAAAGCATTGTAACCCCATAAGAACATTGAAAGTTGAGAAATTGCTTTGAAAAATTAGAATCCATATGCAACAATAAGAAGGTTTTTACTTTATTAGAAGTAAATTGACTAGTGAGGATTTCAGAATCGTCGTTCAACTGCTGACTTCCTATAAACCAAGAAAACGTGATTTCTGAAACTGATAATAGCATGCAGAAGCAGTTAGAGAACAAACTGAGGGCTAAATTGTAATGCTTTATGTTTTATTTTATTTGTTTTAAGAAATGGTACCTTCTCCAGGAGAAAAAAATTCTGTTAACTTAAGAAAATATGTTTTTGAGCATAGAAGTCCAGTTGGTATATTTTGCTCAAATCCAGGAGAATTATACTTATTCAACCATAAAATCATAAAGCAGAGAGTTCAACTGAAAGTGTAGTCTCATGATAAATAATTAGATTGTAAAGGAGAGAAAATGTAACCTGACAGCTGAAATTTTAAAGCTTATTTTTTCCATTATGGAGTTTTGCAGTAGAGTTTTGGAAAAACTTGCAAGATAGTTGGAGAAGCATCAGGAATGATTTTAAATCATAGTTGTTAACAAATCCATGCGTCTTATTACCCAAACACATTCTATGTTTTAATACTCATAAAAGAGATGAGCTGTATATATAATAGTTAAAGCACTTTAACTGCTTCATGATTTTCTATCTTGGCATTTTTATTTTTTTTTTGTCTTGACTTAAAAGATTTTGTTTCTTGTCCTACCTAGATGGGTGCTAGCCACTGATGTAACCAAGTTGAAAATTTGAGCTGCTATTATGTTATGACCATGACACACAGTTGCTGAAAAATCAGATTTCTTGTGATTTGATTGATGCTAAAATTTTCTGTTGCTTAATTATCTTGCTTTCTTATGTTTTGCCCTTTTCTTTTTATAATTGAACAGTTGCTTTGAAAATATCCAACTCAGATAAAAACTTAAAGTGGTAGAAATATATGAGGTGTGAAATAGAGCTGAACATTCTATGTGTCCAACACATCAAGGGACTCAACTTTGAAATGTGAAAGTTTTGTTGTTCTTCACCTTGAAAAGTTAAAGACATAGGATTTCAGTCTGCTTCGACTTAGACACTTACTTCTCATTTTTGAGTCATCCCCATACCACTTTCACACATTTTTGCTGTCTACCACCTACACTATTACTTACTAGATATTTTAAAAATTGATTTATTTTTATACTTAACCTTATCTTAAGCAACCGTATTCATGAAATCATAGGTTTGATGTACTAGCTTTATGTATTGCTTTATATATTTGCATTACTTAGTAAGATAAGTACCAAAGTATTGAAATTTAAATTGCTGTATTCTGGTACCACCCAACATCTGTAGTGCTAACATGGACAAAAAACTGTCCTGGTATAACAACGGGGCATTTAAAGTATTTCAAACTTTTCTCTCTCTCCTCTTCTTTCTCTCCCTTTTAGAATGTGGAAATGATGCAACAACTTGTAAAGTTACCATTCAAGTATTTCTCAATCTGTTTTTCTCCATATAGAAATTATGGCTATCTTTCTGTCCAGTGCAAATCTCTGAGCCAACTTGGGCTTTTGGTTATTCTAGACAGGTTTTCCATAACTCCACCACTCTCTTTCCTGCTAAAGAAAGTATAATGGAATGCAAGTGAGCTAACCTTGATTTTCTGTATTTTTAAAAGTAAATCATTTACAAACTCAGTCCTTTAATTATGACTAGTAAAAAACAATTTCCTTGCAACACGCCCCTCTACTGATTGCAACACCATGCTTGAGAGCCTCTGTTCTTACAAATTAAAAGGCACTGCCAGAATTTTTGTTTTTATTTGAAATTTGCATCAAGTAACAGTGTGCTTGGGATTATTTTTTAAAACTACAAAATGTTGCTGTTTATTTTAATTCTTTTTTAGTTTCAAAAAAATTCTTTTAATCTCATAATTTAAAAAAAGTGCTACATTGAGAACTGTACATAACTTGACTGATTATTTTGGCAATGATAGCATGACCAGCTCATCTCAGTTGGCCTGGGACTTTTTTACTTTTAGCACTGAAGTTCCACATCCTAGGAAATCCTTCAGCTCTGGGCAAATGGGACAGTTGGTCACCCTGAAGCAGGCTGACATAAATTGAGAATGTATCTGGTTAGGTTTTCAGTTGGTACCTAATCTGATAATCCTTATATTTATGCAGAAATCTTGGACATCAATCTAATGATCTCAGCTAAAAATTGAGAGATCTTTCTATTGCTCAATTTGCCCATTTTCTAGGTTGCCATTATAGTGAACTATCAAAAACACACATCTTAATCATGCCACTGCATTACACGACATGGCTTCTCATTCATTTCTGGATTAAGCCCAAACTCTTGAAAGTGGCTCATCTGGCCTTGTTTGATTTAGTCCAATGGTTCTCAAACTGCACTCTGATAAGCGCCAGCTAGATAATTTGTTAAAAAGGAAGATTCCTGTGCCCCTGCTTCAAAGGGAATGAATCTAGATAGTAGTAAAAAACATTTTTTTTTTAACAACAACAACAAGAAGATTATAGTGGGTCATTGTGTTTTAGGTGGTCTTTGAACAATGTTTTGAGAAAAAACAACCTAGTTCCTTTTTTCTTTTCTAGGTTTAATCTGTTGCACTCTCCCCTTACACTGTATTATCTGGGTTTACTATAATTTCTTTAGGCTTTTTAGTGTTCCAGGTCCTTAACACACATGCCAGGCCTGCTCTCTGAATCTATCTCCTACATTTGTGGGCTGATCAGATTTCTACGTAGAAACCCCCTTCTCAGTGAAGCCTTTGCTGAAGCCCCTGTTAGAGTTTTCTCTCCCATTGCCTCCATCAGAACCCTCTCTCTTCCAGCCAGGTGCACATAGCATGACATTGAACTTGCCTATTCCTTGTGTGTATCTCCCTTTAAACTAAAGTCCCTACAGACACCTCTCATTTGTCTTATTTATGATTGCCTCCCCAGTTTCTAGTTCATTGCTGAACACATGTTAAGAGCTTAAGATTGCTTACTGAAGAATTAAATTACCTTGTTAATGGAGAGATTGGTGTCACACAAGGTCCTAACTGGGCTAGAACCTAGACTTATGCATCTGGTATTGGGTTACTCACCTACGGAGTCCTATTGATTATATTTACTGATTTGTTTGGGTGTTTTTATTCTTGGGCTAAAGGAGTAAGTAGCAGGCAATTTGATGATGGGGAAGAATGCAGTGCCACCTGAGAGGGAAGCAAGGGAAAGAAAATATAGTGGGTTAGAGAAATGGCATTTCATTCCTCCCCATCTGGACATGAGGGGCTGGTCTGGAGCATGGGAAGAGACATGGGCAGTGGCAGCTCCATCCAAGTCACTGGCTCAAGGGGTAGATGTGAGACAGCTAGGGGGTTTGGGAACAAGAAGCCACATACACTCACCTCAACACACAGAGATGCACACATACACACACATCACATACACATACCACATCCCCCCCTCCTGCCCCCCAACACACAGCTTCCCTCTCCACCATCACCAAGGACACAACTCTTCCCCCAGAGTGCTCTGGGCAGCTACCATCAAGTGCTTTCTCAGAGGCAAACAGCAGTACAATTATCCTGAGCACTCTGGAATCCCTGATCCCCCTGGAAATCCCATGAAAAAAAACAAAAGAGATTTGGTGATGGTATTGAAGGCAAAGTCACAAGCTGAGATCTTGTATTAATAAATGCAGACTGAACATTTTTGTAATTTGAACTTTGTGCAAACAGGACATTTGAATGTGGCTGAGAATAAACCAAATCCAGCATTTAGACAAAGCCCATCATGAAACATCAGCCTCAGACTGCCAAGATGAGACTTTCTCATCATAGTGGACTGTGAGGTCTATGAAATGGGCTGGCTGAATTTTAACATTTTATTGCTTTATGGACTTTTTATATGTCATTTAACATGAAAGACACCACCATTCTTGACAACTGGTGGTACTGTGGAGTATTTTTCTAGTCCTTGGGAAATTTCCGCTGAGTCAGTGCACATCAGGTCTTGATATCAAATCTGTTTTTGAAAACTAGCATTGACCTTGCTGGTTGTGATACTAGTGATGAGCTGCCACATTAGATTGTGCTGAGGCCATATTAGCAGCTTAGGGGGTGAGGAAGGGTGAACACACAGCTAATTTCTGCCTGAGAGATTCTTACAATTGTGTGGATGGTAACTGCACGAAGATTCAGTGGGAACTCTACACATTTACTCAAAATGGTATTAACATCCTGTATTAGTTTGGTCTCACACTGCCACAAAGGACTGCCCAAGACTGGGCAATTTATAAAGGAAAGAAGTTTAATTGACTCACAGTTCTGCATGGCTGGGGAGGCCTCAGGGAACTTACAACCATGGCAGAAGGGGAAACAAACACATCCTTCTTTACATGATGGCAGGAGAAGTGCTGAGAAAAAGGGGGAAAAGCCCTTTATAAAACCATCAGATCTTGTGAGAACTCACTATCACGAGAACAGCATGGGAGTAACTGCCCCCATGATTCAATTATTTCCCACTGGGTCCCTCCCAGGACACGTGGGGATTATGAGAACTACAATTTAAGATGAGACTTGGGTGGGGACACAGCCAAGCCATATCACATCCCCCGGTGAATGCTCTTATTATGCTACTTGACGATATGCATATGTACTTCCTGAGCAGTCTCTTGAGCTAAGCACCTCACTTTGTACTGGCAACAAGAGGAGAATTTAGTATTTCTGTGGAGCTGCCTTGAAATATGCCTTAAATTTTGGAAGACTTAAAAAAATACATAAATAAGTAGCCACGATGAACATTTCCTAATGAAATAAAACATAGTAGTTTAAAATTCTGAGTTTCCTATTATTGGATGTTAGATCAAGGTATATAATTTGCATAAAAAATTTTGGTGGCAGGCTGGGCGCGGTGGCTCACGCCTGTAATCCCAGCACTTTGGGAGGCTGAGGCGGGCGGATCACAAGGTCAGGAGATCGAGAGCATCTGGCTAACATGGTGAAACTGCATCTCTACTAAAAATACAAAATTAGCCAGGCGTGGTGGTGGGCGCCTGTAGTCCCAGCTACTCAAGAGGCTGAGGCAGAAGAATAGTGTGAACCTGGGAGGTGGAGCTTGCAGTGAGCTGAGATGGTGCCACTGCATTCCAGCCTGGGTGACAGAGTGAGACTCCACCTCTAAAAACAAACAAACAAACAAAATACCACAAAAAACAAACAAACAAAAAAATTTGGTGGCCTTGGTCTTTATATACAATTGACCCTTGAACAATGGGGGTTAGAGGCATTGAACCCCCACCTTGTGCAGTTGAAAGTCCACATATAACTTTTGCATTCCCTGTAACTTAACTACTAATGGCCTACTGTTGCCTAGAAGCCTACCAAAAACATAAAGAGTTAATTTACATATTTTGTATGTTGCGTGCATTATATACTCTATTCTTACAATAAAGACAGTGGGTGAAAATAACATATTGTTAAGGAAATCATAAGGAATAGAAAACATAGATTCATTAAGTGGAAGTAAATCATCATAAAAGTCTTCCCTCTTGTCATTACAATGAGTTTGCTGACAAGGAGGAGGATGAGGAGGGGTTGGCCTTGCTGTCTCAGGGGTGGCAGAAGTGGGAGAAAATCTACATATAAGTATACCCACACAGTTCAAACCCATGTTATTCAAAGATGAGCTGCAATTGTAAACTGTTATTTTCATTGCTTTTTAAAATAGGAGAGTGTTATTTTGGAGGAAAAAATATCAATGTAATTAGAAAGGTGGAGAGACCAACTGGTGACTTAGTGATATATACATTTATTTTAAAGATCACACATTTAAAAATTTTTAAAAAGAGAAAGAGGGAGAGGAAAGTGTTAAGGCAAATTTACTGAAATTTCACATTGTTAATGCAAATTACACTGAATGTTTGAGAGATACCAGAACTCTCATAAATGTATAAGGCCAAGGAAAGCTTACGCTTGACTTTCAACTGGGAAGCAGGAAGAGATGCCAAGTGTGATGAATCGGAATTCCAGAAAACAGAGAATTAGATGGCTTCAAATTCTGATTAGAAACTGGAGGGAGGATTGTGGCTGTCTGCATTTTAGCAGAAAAGGCAGCCACAAAATAAAGTAGTTCCTAAGATCACAAAGTAGTTATAGACGAGAGGAACGAGCTCACAGAAGACCCCGGGGTGAGAGTGGTTATATATGTCAGTCAGTGAAATGGAGAAGCAGAAGCTTCTGAGACAGGGCCAATTCACTGATTTCTGCCTCTAAACCAGCACACCCAACCATTACATAACCCAGTCCAATGGAAGAAAATACGTGTCTATTTCTAAGCTCAAGCCAAGAGCTGGGGTGCGTAGGCAGGATTTGGAGGCAAAAATGATATATCCCATTAAACCTTGAACATAGGAAAATAACTCTGAGAATTAAAATGTAAACACATTTAATGAATCCCATTAGAAATATGCAAACTTACCCTACAGTGCAATTCTTAAAATGGTGGCAGTGGTAAGCTTTTTCCTAACTACTACCATAATGGAATCATCTGGCTTTTTAACCACCCCATCACACCCCTACCTAGATTCACTACTATCATTTACCCAAGTTATTGGTGGTAATGTGTCATTCTTTTCGGGTATGCTGGGGTGTGGGGAAAAAGAACCAAAACAAAAATCCTGTGATTTCCCTTGTCTCCAAGTGACTGAATATCTATAGATTTGCCTGGAATATGACAAAAGCTAATAGATATAAAGAAAGACTATAATGGCAGTCAGCCATGGAAACTGACACTGAAAAGGTTGAGGAACAGGGATAAGCAGCAGTACTCTTCATCCATGCACATTCAGGACCACCTGACCTATGATTGAGTTAATTGCAGGTCTAGCCCCATGAGCAGAGATGAAAGTATACAGCTCTCAGAGCTTAATGATAGTCAGCCTAACTAAATCCTCTTGCTTTATGTAATTCCATGCTCAACAAATGATACCATTTCTTCAAGGAATACTTTTACTCTCAATGTAGATATATCTATGGGTGGAACATACTCAGCACACACACATAACCATTCCATTAGTATTTTAGGCCACATTTTAAATAAATAAATTGGCAATGTGGTTTTTTATACATTATTCTCTGTGAGCTTTATTAACATAAGTCCATCCCTGAAATGTGAATCATTTCTTCATGGGTTGACAAATTTAGTTTCTTTACCTTAAGGGCTAATGGTCAGACCCTTGATGAATTTCCAAGTTGATGTCAGCTTTGTGACTTTTGGCTGGGTGACTAGCCTTCCCTGGGACATAGATCTTGTAGCTGACCCTTATTCCATGCCTTAATGTGTTGAGGAGCAAAAATTCCTTTCCTGGCATAAAGTTCTTAGGAGTTGTATGTAGACATTTTATTTGTTGGTAATACACCTATTTGTAAGATGTAAGTGTATAGTTATATTTGACTTAGGGAAAAGGCTTAGTAAGTTTTCTCATTGGGGAAGGTGTAGTGGTAGTCAGCTTCCAGAGATCATCAGTGTTTATACCCTTCTGTAGTCCCTTTCAAGTGAATGAAGGCTGGCTTGTGTGACAAATTATACATAGTGGAAATAATAATGTGTAACTACTATAGTTTTTTTGTCCTCATCAAAATTCATATTGAAATTTGATTTCTAATGTGGCAGTGTTGGGAGGTGGGGCCTGGTGAGAGGTGTTTGAATCAAGGGGGTGGATTCCTTATTAATGGCTTGGTGCTGTTCTTGAGGTAGTAAGTTCTTGATCTCGTGAGACAGCATTAGTTCTTACAGGAATGGATTAGTTCCTGAGAGAACAGATTGTTATAAAGCAAGGTTTGATCCCCTCTTCACACATGTCCCCTTCCCCTTTGACCTCCTCCACCATGTTTTGACATAGCACAAAAGACCTCACCGGAAGCTGAGCAGATGCCATGGCCATGTTTCTTATAGAGCCTGCAGAACTGCTAAACAAATAAACTCATGTTCTTTATAAATTACTTGGCCTCAGGTATTCTGTTATAGCAATACAAAATGCAATAAGATGGTAACTTCCAAGGCAAACTTGTAAATTACACTGCAACTTCCACCTTGCTTTCTTAGATTACTCAGTCTGGGAAGAACCAGCACCATATTTTGAAGCAGTCTTGTGTAGAGGCCCACATGAAGAAGAACGTACTTCCCAGCCATATGTTTGAGCTACCTTAGAAATAGATCCTCCGGGCCTGGTCAAGCTTTCAGGTTCCTATAGCCCTAGCCAACACCTGATTACAACGTTATGGATGCTCCTGAGTAGGGGCTACCTAATCAAGCTACTCTGGAATTCATGAACTACAGAAACCATGAGAGTTGATAAATAACTATTGTTTTAAGCCTCTAAGTTTTGGGTGATTTGTTATGCAACAATACATAACTAATGTAGAATTTGGTGCCCTTAAATTGGGATGATGATGTAACAAAAATAGAGAGCCTAGAGGGATGAGCCAACAATCATGGGAAATCATTTTCAGGGAGAAGTAGGGCTGAGCCCTAATCAAGAAGGTGGCAACATGTGCCCCGCTATTATTTCAGAACTGCTATGGATCAATGACTTCTGTGTGTTTCCTGTTTCACTCTGTTTAAATGAGAGTGTCTATAGTGGTTACCCTACGCCTGTCCCATCATTTCATATTTGGTGTGTTTGGGGCAGATAATGTGTCTCTTTATTTCATAGATTTTTAGATTAAGAGGAACCATACTTGAGAATTATTTGAAGAACTACACACCTGATGATTCTCATCTGTACCTGGACCTCATCTAAACATCAATATCCTGAACTTTGAGCATGAGTTAATGCTGTAATGGGGTTAGAATTTTGGTGGCCATGGACTGGGGTTAAGTGGTGTGTGTGTGTGTGTGTGTGTGTGCACGCGTGTGTGTGCATGTGTATCATTGGGCATCAGAAAATGGGCTATGGCAGTTAGCCTGCAAGGGGGCCCCTAACAATCAGCATGTTCGGTATTCAGTCCCCTTCTATACTGAATCAGTATCAGCCTGTGTGGCCAATAAATTGTGACCACGTAATTTAATGAAATGATGATGTGTATCTTATGAGGTTGGTCATAAAAGGCTCCGAGGAAAGCCAGCTGGTGCTATGTAAAGGCACTCAAGCATCCCTGTGGAGAGGCCCACATGGAGAAGACTTCCCAGCACCAACTTGACAATCATGTAGATCACATTGAAAATAATTTCTCAATTTCCTTTGGGTGACTGCAGCCCCAGATGACCTCTGACTCCAACCTTGTAAGAAAACTTGATACATAACCACCCAAATGAGCCATTTTTAAACTCCTGACCCAGAGGAACCATAAAAATTGATCAGATTAATATTGTTGTTTTAAGCCATTAAGCATTATAGTGATTTGTTTTACACTGGTAGAGAAGTAATATGGGACATAAAGATTAATAAATGATACCTATACACTTCTTCTTTATTTACTTAGAACAAATTCAGAATAATATACTGAAAAAGTTTGGGTCACAATCTTAAATGATGCCAAGAAATACCAGCACTAAAATGTGAAAAGGGAATGTCTTTTTTTTTTTTTTTTTTTTTAAGAAAAGAGCCCATTAATTTGACATTATCAAAGGATTCATTCATTCACTTATTGAGGGGCTTTGTATCTGATACTTTGCTGAATAGTTTGCATGCATTGTCTCATTTATTCTTCATAACAACACGATGATACAGCTAATATTATTATTCCCATTTTTTGGATGAGGAAGTTGTTGTTTAATGTGTTGAATGGAGTGATTTAAGGATATACAGCTATTAAAGATCAGGTCTTCCTGACTACAAAACTTGTAAGAATTGTGTCTTACATCTTTATTCGAAAATTGTGCTCTGGGGAGGGCTTGAATTTAAAATATAGAACACAGGTTCTAGCTGTCCAGAGTCTATAGCTGGAGTGCCAGGGAGGTTTAAGCTAACAACATAAGATCTGTTTCATTCTTTAAACGATTCTTATTTCAAAATTGCAATTGTTAATTTGTGTAATAGGAATCACATAGATCACACTCTGGTAGTTATACAGGAAGATAAATGAGATGAGTCCATGCTACAACTAATGACTTCTGGGCCTTGATTTCCTGCTTGCATTTCCTAACTGAAGACACTTACTGGGATCGCAGGCTGTCACTAAAGTTAAACAAAATAAATCATGGGTCATAAAATTAAAAACAATAAACCGATTTTATGGCTGTTTTGCTTACACTGTAAGAGCATTGAGCAAAATGGTCACGGCTGAACCAAGCTTAGATATTGCTAAGGCCAATTTTATGCCTTGTCATGCTTTTCATTTTCCTTTGCTTCAAGCTAATGATAAAGCAATTGGAATATTACTTTGAATCAAACATATCACTACAGAAACTTTAAAGAAGAAACTATATTAGTGTAATAGCTCAATAATGCAAAATTCAAATGTTCCTTTTGGTAAAAGTTTCACTTAATTTTAACTCAAATTTTCTAGGATACTTCAAAAGGTAATGAATTGGCAAATTATTTGGCATTTCTAGTTGCATATTTAACTGAAGATAAATCTTTATGGTTTTTATATCAAAGTTATGAGTGATAATTCTCTTTCATTGGAAATTAAAAATCCCTCTATCAACCACAAGCAAGAATGGTATAGGCATATCTATGTGTGATTATGTGTGGGTTGTGGGGAGAGAGAGGAGTTGTGGGGGCATTCAGAAAGGCAGAGGTAGCGTGGGGGAAGAGTCACAGAGTAGAACCATAAGAATATTGAAGCTCAAATTATTATTAGAGCTGGAGGGAACTCAGGTATGGGAGAACAGTCATGTGTTTCTAAATCAAATTAATTCTCCTGCTAATTGAACAGCAGTTTCTATCTCAGTCATTGAGTATGCTAGGGTCATTAATAAAAACTAAAATGCTGCCTGAAAAATTGGGTTGCTGTTGATAACCTCGTGGTCCATGCCCAACAGGTCTTCAAATGTGGATGGCTCCATTGTCCCAATACCAAGTAGGCTATGAATGGTGTTGCCTGAGCTGGGAGCTCCAGTTCCTAGGATCCAGCTTTCTGGATTCACCGTACAGCCATATCTTTTGAAATTTTTTGCTACCTTTCAAAATACTGCAAGAAAGTGAGACATGTACCCTCACCGCCAATTGGGCCTTCCATTCTTTTCCCTTCCCAGGAAAACATCCAGCTTCCCACAGTGGTTTCCTACCTTTCTTGCCCAAAGCATCCCCTTATTTTCTTGCCTCTCCATGAACCATAGCTTAATCCACACAAGGAATCCAGGCTTTCTGTGCAAAATCAGGAAGGAGACAGGAACAAGAAGAGGACAGGAATGTTTTCAGGAAATGTCTGTAATAAAAATCTCCTTTGAGACCAGCAGCACAGAGCTCCTGGCTGCCTTTTTTTTTTTTTTTTTTTTGGAATGGGGTGGTGGTAGGTAGGAACCAAAAAAATGCAGGGATAAACAAAACCTAAATTAATGTCTCAATTTGTTAACCCATTGCACTATCAGAGTACAGACTCCTGGCAAGAAGATGACAAAATTGGTAACATGTCCAGATTGGCTCCAGTCCAGCAGAAGTTCAGTTGTTGAAGAGCATGTATAAAGTCTTCATAAATACTGTTAGGCCACACCCATTCATTACTTTGGGCATAGTTCCTTTAGGGAGTACCAACCAGTGCCCTCTTTATTTTATATTAAGTGTCAGAGAGGATGAAATTTGGTGAGGCACTTCAGGGGGATTTTCCAATAGGTTTGAAGGAGTCTTAGAGAAAATTGTACACTTCAAACTCCTTGGAGAAGAGCTTCCTGGGATAAATGTTAAATTTGTATCAGAACAGAGCACAGCTCTTGTCACTGTTTGGTGCCTGGGTCTGTTGCTGGAAAATTCCTCTTGCCTTATGCTGTCAAGTGAGCTAGCTAAATTCTGGAGAAAGTTGCTCATAAAACTGATAAGGGCCCTCTCTTAAACAACCTAATTTGAACTTTATCCCAGAGACCTTGAGAAGCTGGGTCTGCACTTTTATAATCCAAGAATTGAATATGGTCCTGCACAGTTGAGTAACATTTGACCTTGAAATGTTGTTCTAAAAGTCATGTTTCCCCCATTGCTGGCTTTGCTGTTATCTGTGCATCAGTGAACACTTTATCATGGTAACGCTTCAGGAATGTGCAGAATAGTTGAGGAGCTTGAATGCCACAGCAGTTTCAAGTCTGCTGGGCTCTTGTTAACAGCTCACTGGGTTGGTGGCTAGAAGACTGCTATAGCACGTATGTTGCAGAACTGACGTTCATTACCAGGTCACTTTCAAAGTATTGGCTAACAAGGCTGTAGTTAGTTCATGTTTTTCTCCTTGAGTATATTGTCATTGCTATTGAGATGTGCCACAGAAAATGCCTATATTTTTATTTTGGCTTCAGGCGGAACTATTAGATGTTTGCAAAGGAGTGCTTGAATTTAACTTCAAAAACTGGAGTACCATAGTGCAGTGCTTAGTAAGCACCCAAGCTTTGGCATCACAGGCTTGGGTTTGAATCTAGGTCTATAATTTAGTAACTGTTAGACTTGGAGTCATTATATTCACATCTGTAAGCCTCAGTTTCCTAATGTGCAAAATGGGTAGAATAATACTTTTCCAGACTGTTGGATGTTGCGTGTTATGTTAAAGGGGAAGATGCATACCATGCCCTTCGTATAATAAGAAGTAGGAAGAACTCAATAATTCTTCTATGGTTTTATTTGCCCTGTTTATTCTACCTGTACAAATGGACTGCAAATTTATTGAAAGAAGAAATCGTAGCTTTTCTTGCTTTACATTTTCATGCCAAGAAGAATGCCAAGGACATAGCAGGCAGTCAATAAATATTTGTTAGTTCCTGTTGTTTCTTTTGAAATTATTCCACTTTCAAGCCAGTTACACAGAACAGTTATTCTTTGGAGATGATCAGACTAAGACCTTCCTTTTTTATGTTTGTTGGAAAGTCATAGAATGTAAATAACACTGGAAGATTTTTTTAAAGTCTCTGTGTCTGGTAGGTTTTCTTAAAATTTTGATTCTATGCATTGTAAGGACTTTTGACAGTAGTAAAAAAAAAGTACTTGAATGCACATAGGCATAGAGTTCTTAAATCAATATTCATTGGTTTTGTCTTTCCAGTTAACGTGAGCACTTCACGTATCTTGGTAATTTGTTTAAGGGACAATATGCACTTCTAGCCTATCTCTGTCTTTGCAGCTTCATAGTTATCAATAAGATCCTGAATGAAATTGAGCTATGCACCTACACAATCAACATTTTGATGGCAGTATCTGCAGGGTGCAGTAGAAGCAAGGAAGGGGGTTGAAGAGATGACAACCTCCAGGGCCAAGATCTATAGCAGCCCTGTGGCTGCCACAATTCAGATGTTTCTTTTTTGTCATCACTCTAACTAGAAAGACTGTATGAGATTCCAAGTCCAATTTTAGGCTTTTTGGAAGGACAGAAAAAGCATCCTTCATCAAATATTAATAAATGCTTATGACTGGTTCATATTTTTAATTCCCTAAGTTTCTTAACATACTAGGAGAAATGGCAGACACCATACCATTCAGCCTTCATGGAGAGCAATATGTGACATATTTTCTCTGTAGAATTGAACTAAATGTAGACTTGAACTAATAACACTACCAGTGACTTTGAAGAAAATCTAAACTTTGGGGGTTAACATTGAAAAGGAAAAGAGAAGGGATGGGTATTAGCTTTTTAAAAATTTTAATATAATTAAACAAATTTTAGAATAGTCTTAGATTTATAGAAAGTTTGCGACGATAGTGTAGAGGGTTCCCATAAGCCCTGCACCCAGTTATTTACTGTGTTATTCGCATCTTACATTAACATGGTATGCTTGTCAAAATCAATGAGTCAATACTGATATGTTATTATTAACTAAATTCCACATATTATTCAAATTTCCTTAAATTTTACCTCATGTACTTCTTCTGTTCCAGCATCCCATCAGGCTCTCTTTTTTTTTGAGATGGAGTTTCACTCTTGTTGCACAGGTTGGAGTGCAATGGTATGATCCCAGCTCACTACAACCTCCACTCCTGGGTTCAAATATATATACATATATATATATATATTTTTTTTAAGTGAAGATGGGGTTTCACCATGTTGGCCAGGCTGGTCTCGAACTCCTGACCTCAAGTGATCCACCTGCCTTGGCCTCCCAAAGTGCTGGAATTACAGGTGTGAGCCACCATGCCCAGCCCAGGCTCTCATATTGATACTAACATTTGTGAAGAGCCAATTTAGTACCAGATGCATTTATGTCACCATTTCATTTAATTTTCATACATATTATTTAGGTAGGCATTATTTTCTCATTCTAAGAATGACGCAACTGATATCAGAGAGGGTAATTGACTTTCTCAGAGTAACTCAGAACCCAGGAAACAGTGAAGCAATGATTCATATCCAAGCCATCTGGTTCCAATCCCATTTTTGTCCTTCTCGTATCTTGCTATCTTTCTCACTTGCAATACAATGATCAAATTTATATTTGAAACACGTCTTGCACATACAGTGTTGCATTCACATTTTGGAAAATAGTTATACAGGAGCTTCCTTACTTGCTTTAACGCAAGTAGAATTGTTTGTAAGACTCTCCATCTGATTTCTCACAGTCAGAGAGACTTATCTGAGCTGCAGAAATCTAAATTAGAGCTGCCAAAGAATAATTGGTCATTGAATGATAGATGACTTATTGCTATAATATGTTTAATAATGCCTTGGTTTCTTATTGAAGGTTCTATATTACAGAAGATGCATTTCAACTTCTATTTCACTCAGAGGTGATATAAAAGAATGTGAGCCATATTTTGAGTTGAGGCATATATTATTAGAGGTTTTTTGTCTATTTTATTCTGAGTTAACAAGGTTACTCACAAACAATTCACACCAGAAACAAAACATATGGTCACTGGAAAGGGAATTCATGGGATTTTTCACAATCTTTAGTTATTTACATCATACTTCATTACAATTCAGTTACATGAAATCCCCATTCTAGAGTTTCAACTCTTCTCAAATATACAATATCAGTTGTCCTTTGGTTGACAGGAAAATTGAGCTTTCAAAAATTTTGAATGTGCTGGAGAAAAAAGTAAAAAATAAACACAATAGGATAAACAGTCATTATTTTAAGCAGAATCTTTTTCTCTCACAACTGTGTTTCACCTGCTTAACAGTAATCATTAAAAGGATCTAAAAATAGTCCTATAGGAGCCAAAGATTTCAATAACAGATTAGAATTACTGAATGGCCATTTCTTATGGTTAATAACAGATCTATTGTGTTGACTTAAAACATAAAAGGGTGATTATTCCCAACAGATATTTTCTTCTTCACGCAAAACAGGAAAATCTACAAAAAAAAAAAAAAAAAAAAAAAATACTGACTATTCTTGGTAAGTAGATTTTAATTTGTATCTACATAGTGTTCTTCTCACTTCATTAGGCTTAGAATTTGTGAGTGAACAGCACTGTTTGGGCAGCCTGCTGCCTAGCTGGCGATGTCAGAAGCAATTACTTTCACAGATTTAAGATTTTGTTATCACACATATCCTGTCTTTAGTTATCGGAGTGGACAGTCCCATCAAGGACAATATGTATTTCATCATATCTTTCTTGTGAGATTTTAAAAACGGCTCAAGGATCATCCCCCTTTGCACAACAGGAATGCATCAGTTGGATGAATGGTTAAATGGAGTCATCCAAATTCAGAAATGTACTTCTTTCCCTAATTTCAATTTTTTTCTGTAGAATAAATGTCGAGTACATTTACCTGGTTTCTTTATTTTGGGCTCACGGTCCCTGGAGGAAGGGGATTGATATCTCCTTTTTTTTTTTTAAATTTATGGCAGAAACCTAGAAATCATCACAGATTTTAACCTGACTTTCCTCATTCAATCAGAGACCAAATCTTGTAGACTTTCTTCTTTGACATGTATCATTTCACTATTTCTTAATAAGCTTCCACCCCTAGTTTAGTTTTTTCTTGCCTGAGCTGTTATAATAGTGTTCTTATTGTTTTGCCTAATTATTTCCTTCACATAGTCACTGCAAAGAAAGGATTTGAGACATGCAGATTTGATCACAGTTTCCCTAATTTTCAACCTTCCAAGATTTCTTATTGCCTTCAGGCAAAAGTGCAAACTCTCTCCATGACCTCACTTTTCTAATGTCTTCTCCTGGGGGCATGTATACTCTGAAACATCAGGCTGTTTCACACTTGCTTCTACCAAGTCTGCATCTTATATTTTCTGGGTCCTTGTCTCTTGAAGAACAAACAAATACACCTCCTTTAGGACTCAATATCATGTCACATGCTTTCTGAGGATTTTCCTGACCCAATGGGACAAGCATAACCACTCTTTTGTTCAACAACCTGTGCATACCTCTTTCACGACCCTGTAATATATTATGATACAAACTGTCTACAGGTCTGTAGACTCCCTACAGATTTAGCTTTTCATATTTAAGACGTGAATCACGTGTTTTTTCTTTTTAGGCACACTGATGTTTGAGAATTCCTGATGGTCTCAAAGATCAATAAATGTGTGAGCCACTGTCACTGTGGCTAACCATGTGCTTGGCTTAGGGCAGAGATACTCAAACTTATTGAATGTGAGAATTGCCCAGATGTTGGATGATATTCAAATTCTTGGAATGCATTCCCAGAAATTTTGATTCAAAAGCAATGAGGAGGGACCCAGAAATCCATTGTTTTTACAGGCACCCCAGGTACTTGTGACACAGATGTATGAGGAATAAACATTGAGAAACTGACTCTTCCAGTTATCTATTGTTGCGTAACAAACCACCCTCAGGGACATAAACAAACCACTTGGAGGAAATAGAAAACAACTGTTTATTATGCCCATGGACTCTGAAGTTCTGGAATTTGTACATGACACAGCAGGAATGACTTGGCTCTGCTCTATGATGTTTGGGGAAGGAGGGAGGCTCAGATGTTTGGGGGGTACCTGAATGATTGAGGACTGGAATAAATGGGCTGTAGGATCTCTTGTGTTATAGTTTTCTTACTCACATCCTTGATTCTTGGGCTGAGATGAGTTAAAGACTGGGTTCAGCAGAGATGGTCAACAAGAGCACCTACATGTGACTTAGACTTCTCAGCATGGGAGCTGGGTTCTGAGAGGGAGCACCCCAAGAAAGTAAGCATGCCAAAAGAACTAGACAGAAGCTGCTTTGCGTTTTATGACTTGGCTTCACTTTACTCAAACGGCTGAGGTGGTCTCAAGCCCACCGAGATTCAAGGTATGAGGCCTATACCCCACCTCTCAATGGAAGGAGTTTTAAAAAAAAGGACAGCAATGTTTTAAAAGTGCCATATCGATTTTGAACTTTGATTTATCTGTGTGTGTGTATATCACTTGGAGGAAATAGAAAACAACATATATATATATATGTTTTCTCTACTGGATCTGTGAGCTGTTTGAAGATAAAGATGGTATCTTATTTAGTTTCGAGCCTTTGGGATCTGGTACAAGCCTTGGTGCTTAATATAAACCCAGTAAATACTTGTTGCTTTTAACTTATCTAAAGGTCAACAACCATAACCCTTCAATTACCGGTTATTATGGAGTATTATTGATCTAGACATGCTTCTTCAGCAAGAAATTCTTTGCAAAAGACAGGGACTTGCCTCATAAAAGTTGACTGAATTTCTTTCATTGCTACTTGAATCCTAGTTGTACTATTTTGTGACTGTGATCTTGGGTGAATTACTTAAATTCTCCATACTTCTATTTACTCTTACTCACCTCCGATGTGGGGAAAACAGTGGTATTTACTTCAGAGTTTTAGGGTAAGAAACAAACGAAATATATAAAGTTCTTAGATAAGGACAGGTAGTGAGGTTGAATAGAAAAGCCCCTCCTTGTGAAGATATTATCATTCTTACAATAGCCATTGATGACTACAGTTAATCAACTACTAATGTGAATAACAGTTAAATTATTTCAATATAACCCCATAAGCTTTATTTGTGTATAAAGGTATGCACATATATGTTGATATGTAAGTAGTTTTATAAAAGTATGCTTTTTAGTGAAGCATATTTATTCACCACATTATAAATCATAAGTGAATAGCTCAAAACATTCTTACAGTGAATATGTTTATGCAAACGCTATGTAAATCAAGAAAAAGAAGCTTCTGTACCCCCAGAAACTTCCTTGTCATTCTACCAGTTTTACTTTATCAAGAATATCTACTCTTCTGACTTCCACGACTACTTTTTTTGGCCTAATTTTGAATTTTATATACATGGAATAAGATACTATGTTGTCTTTTGTGCCTGCCTGTTTTTGTTCAATATTATACTTGTGATTCATCCATGTTGTTGCATACAAGAGTATTTCTTTCATTTTTACTGTGGTGTAGTATTCTATTATTTGTACATTCCAACATTGACTAACATTTGGGTTATTTCCATTTTTGGCTACTATGAAGAATGCAGCTATGAACACCCTTGTGTGTATCTTTTGGCACTTATATGTATTCATCTCTCGTATATGTAGGGAGGAAAAAAATTTCTAAGTCATAGAGTGAGATGATTAGTTTTTCTGTTTTTCCTTGCTGTTTCGTAGGGGGGAAATGATGTATATATACACACATACATATATCAGTATGTAAGTACATATGTATCTGTCTAGATGATAATATTTGTTGAATATATTATATGTATTGCATATATCTTCTCCTTTTCTGTGGTTACCTTTTCATTAATCAAATAACTTTCAATGAATAGAAGTTCTTAATTTTAATAAAGTCCAATTTATCAATCTTTTCCTTTATATAATACTTAGTACTACTCATGTCATGTTTAAAAAATTTTGTCTCACCCAAGATTATGAATATATCTTATGTTTAGTTCTAAAATATTTATTATTTTAAAATGAAATTTAGGTTTATAATTGCCCAGAATTGATTTTTGTCTACAGAATATTGACAATTAGACAATATAGACAATATAAAATATTTTCTATAGAGATTATTATTTAGTCTCATATGGGTAGAAAAACCAGCACCAATTTTTGAAAAGATTATCCTTTCTTCAAGTCCAATTCAGAGGCATGATTGCCATAATCAACTCTGGTTTTAGACTATTTATTCTGATTCATGGGTTTAATGTCTGTCCTTGTCCCAAGACCTAACTGTTTACTGTCTTAATTACAGTAGTTTTATAATAAATCTCAATATATAGTAGCTTCAATTCTTCCATTTCTTTCTTTTTCAAGATAATCTTAGCTATCCTTGCTTCTTGCATTTTCATTAATTTTAGAATCAGCTTGTTGATTTACACACACATACACACAAATCCTACTAGGATTTTGGCTGAGTTTTTATTACCTGTATAAGTTAACTTGGGGGAAACTGACATTGTTACAATAATTAATGGTATCTCAAACAAGGTATATCCCTTCATTTATTTAAGATTTATTGATTTTCCTCAGTAATGCTATACTACTTGTAATGTAAAGACTTTTACATATTTCGATAGATTAATTTCTAAGTATTTGATGTTTTAATGCTATTGTAAATAGTATCAATTTAAAATTTCATTTTATAATTATGCTTGCTCATATATACAAATGCTATGTTTTTATGTTGCATCACATCAGGCAGCCTAGTTAAAATCACATGGTAATTTTAATAGTTTACTGTTGATTATTTTGGATTTTCTAAATACACAATCATATCACCATGAATAGTGATAATTTTTTAATCTTTCTTTTCAATCTATATAAATTTTATTCATTTTTCTCACTTTATTGTGTAGCTAGGAACCACAGTTACATAACTTACAAAATTTGGCAGTAGACATTCTTTTTCTTATTCTTATGCCCAAATCATACAATTCAATATTTAGCCAAGTACATTTTTTTTTTTGCATTAGGAATTTTGGAGACATACTTTATGAGATTAAGAGATATTGTATTCTATTCCTGATTTGCTGTATTTCTGTCTTGAACATGTTCAATTTTATCAATAGAATTGTGTCAGTTGAACTTGTCACATTTTTTTTCTCCTTTATTCTGTTAGTGTGTGAACAATGTTGATTGATTTTTAAATCCCTAAAAAAAATTGCATTCTGGAATAAAAACCTTGTAGTGACTTAGAATTCTTTTTATAGATAGCTGGATTTGTTTGCCAGTATTTTGCTTCAGATTTTTTTCACCCATATTCATGAGAGAAATTGGCCTATAATTTTTCCTTTTTAAATGTCCTTGCCAGGTGATGTTCAGGTTATGCAGAACTAATAAAACTAATTGAGAAATATTTTCCTTTTTTTCTGTTTACTTCATGAGTTTGAGTAAGATTTTTTTTTTCTTAAATGTTGGAAATAATTCTATGGTAAAGATATCTGCACCTTGAATTTTCTTTGAAGATTTTAAATTATGAATTTATGTTATTTAATAAACTACTCAGATTTTTCTCTTCCTTTTATGTGTCAGATTTGATAAACTGTGTATTTTAAAGGATTTAAAGTTTTTACCTAAATTATTCAAATGTATGGACATTAAGTTGTCCATAATATCCTTGTTATTTTTAACGTCGTTGAGGTACGTAATGGTGTTTTCCTTTTATTCCTGAAATTTGGTATTTAGTATCATGACTTTTTGTTTGTTTTTGGTTCAGTCCTGCTGAAGTTTATCTTTTTGATGAAATAACCTTGGGTATTATTGATTTTCTTTATTATAATTATACTTTGTTTTATATTTTATTAATTTGTACTTTTATCCTTATAATTTCTTTATTCATACTTTCTTTCTTTCTTTTCTTTTTTGAGACAGAGTCTCGCTCTGTCGCCCAGGCAGGAGTGCAGTGGCCTGATCTCGGCTCACTGCAAGCTCCGCCCCCGGGGTTCACACCATTCTCCTGCCTCAGCCTCCCCAGTAATTGGGACTACAGGTGCCCGCCACCATACCTGGCTAATTTTTTGTATTTTTGGTAGAGACAGGGTTTCACCATGTTAGCCAGGATGGTCTCAATCTCCTGACCTCATGATCCGCCCACCTCGGCCTTCCAAAGTGCTGGGATTACAGGCGTGAGCCACCGCGCCTGGCCTACTCATACTTTCTTTAGATTAAATTTGCTATTCTTTTTCTACTTTTTCAAATGAACACTTGGATCATGGATTGCTTGCCTTTCTTCTTTTCCAAGACATGCCATTTATTGTTGTAAGTCTACAAGGACTGCTTTAGCTGCATCTCACAGGTTTTAATATATTCCCTTTTCTTAATTATTATTCAATTCAAAGTATTTTCTAATTTCCTTTTTAATTGTTTTACATTATTTTAGAGAAGTATTGATGAATCTTAAAACATTATAAAATGTTTTAATTCTTCCTTTATTACCGATTCCTAGTTTAATTTTACTCCAGTCAGTAAATATACGCTACTGTGTATAATTTATATCCTCTAAAATGTTTGGAGAATTTTTAAATTTCACAGCATTTGGGCTGGACACTTTGGCAGATGTTCCATGTGGATTTGAAAAAAAAGGTATATTCTAGAATTGTTGGGAACAGAATTTTATATAGGTAAATTAAGCCAAGTTTCTTATTCAAAGCTTTTGTATCTCTTTTTTCTTCTTCTGTGTATTTATCTTGTTCTACCATGTACTAAAAGGGATACACTGAATTGTCCAAATATTTTGTGGATTTTTCTATTTTTTGTTTCTTATGCTACTAATATTTGCTTCATGTATTTTGAATCTAAATGCATTTGGAATTATATCTTTTTGGTGGATTTAAAATTTTATTTTAATGACATGTCTCTCTTTATCTTTAGCAATTTTTTCCTTAAGGTATGCTTTGACTAGTAATAGTAATGTCAATTTTATTTTGGTCAATGTGTTCATGGTATTTTTTTCATCTTTTTATATTCAATATTTTCTATGCTTGTACTTAGAGTATGTCTTTTGTAAGTAGTGTACCATTGAGATTTTAAAGAAAATCTCTTCAGATAATCTTTGCATTCCAATTGTAGTTTTATGTTTGCTTACACTTTATATAGTTTGATATATTTGGGTTTAAAGGGATCATCTTTTTATTTCTAATTCATCTGTCCCATTTATATTTTTTCCCACTTTTCTTATTTTTTTGTACTAATCAACAATTTTCGGATTGTACTTCCTCCTCTATTCATTAGTTATTCTTATTTTAATTATGCTTCTTAAATAATTACCTTAGTGATTATCTTAGAAAGTACAAAAGGCTTATGTACTTTTTTCATTGATCTTCATTTCTGTCTGCATTTTCTACTTCTTATTGAGATTACCTTTTTTCTGCCAGGAAAATGTTCTTTTCATGTGGGTCTGCTGGCGATGAATTTCTGATGTTTTTCCTGAAAATATGGCCTTTATTTTTGCTGGTATAGAATTCTAGGTTGGTACTTATCATCTTTCAGCATTTTAAAGTTGTTAATTCTTTTTTTCCCCTAGTTCACTTAATTTCTGTTTAAAAGTCAGTTTTATTATTGCTCATTCTCATTTATTATTGCTCATTTCACATAATATGTGTTTTTCTTTGACTCCTTTTAAGATCTTCTTTGTCCCCAGTGTTTAGCAGTTTGAATATTACATGCCTAATTTTGGATATTCTTTGCCTATGTCCCACTTGGGGCTTCTTGGATCTATGAGTTGAAATATTATGTTATTTTGGCAAATATTTTCTCAAATATTGCTTTTGACCCTTTCTCTTTGTATTCTCCTTCTAAAATTCCAATTACAGACATGTCAGACCTTTTCATGTCTCATATGCTCTTTTTTTTTCTGTATTTTTCATCCTTTTCCTTGCTGTGCTATATTTCACCACTGCAATTTCTAGTTTACTATTTCATTATCTGTTGCACCTAATTTGCTATAAAATTTATTAAATTCATTATCAATTTCAGTTTTTCTTTTTACTTATACCATTTTCATCTGATTCATTTTTATAATTCTGGTTATTTGACGCATTTTCCATCTTCTTATCTATTTTCTTAAATATAGTAACCACAATTTTTTAAAAATCAATGTCTGATTAACTCAAATTTTATTTTTGTTAGCAATGTGATTATTTCTATTGTCTGCCTATTTGCTTTAGATTTTGGCCATTTGGGCCTGTCTTCTGGTATATCTTGTAATTTTAGATTGAATACCAGATTTCATGTATCTATATTCTTTTCTTTACTTCCAAAGAGGATTTGCTTTACTTTTACCATGTAATTAGAGGAAAGGAATACGATTTTGATCCAATGAAGAACTGAGATGACTCCAGGTCATGTATGAGTCCTTTTGTGCTAGTCTATTTCCATTTTGCCCTTACTCTTAGATCTATTTCTTCATTAATTTCAACTAAAAATCTGATGCATTTTCCAGGCCTCTTCTTGGCATGCACTATTCTTCAATTTTTGACTTCGTAACATACTACTATTGCATAAATCCCCAATTATAATTTTAGCCTCTTAGCTATGGATTTTCGCTTGGCTTCTCTGATTTTCACCTTACATAGCTTATTATTTTTAAATGCTAAGAGAGAAAATTCAGTGCATAAGGTTGAAATGTTGAACTCTTTTTCCTGTGATTGCATTTTTTCCAGAATCTTAACCCTTCATTTTGACCAGCACAGTAGCCTCATAGTCCACTTTTGTCTCTATAGCTTTTGAATTTGCTTGAACCTCTAGGCCACCATTTTCTGCTTGGTTTCTCAGCTTCATGACAGTCACTATTAGGCAAATGTTTTAAGAAGAAACTTAGCAGAGAAGCTCATGCTCACCTTTGTGCACTGCCTTTCTCTCTAAAATATTGTTCTCTTAAATCTCAATGTCTTCATGAATCTCTGATGCCTTCAATTTTTTTTTTGTCATTTTATCTATTTTTTTCTTTCGAATAGGAGAATTGATCTGTTCCAGACAGGAGAGTTAGTCAAACAAGGTGCTCTGTCACAATTGGAAGTAGAATTTCTCAGCTTTGCCCCTTCTGGGGGGCTGTTTTTAGCTCCATCTTCATGATGTTAAATACAACTTTCAGTTATATTAAGTGTAATTTTGTTGGTTTTCTTTTTTCAGCTTTCATAGATTGACAATAGCTAAGCATTTTGTTATTTGATTTTAATGCTTAAACATTGAGACATCTTATCTAGGGTTGTGGCATATCTGAAAGTAAAGACATTTTGGAACTAAGGGTAAGAGATTAATGTTTTGAATTCTCCATGTGATTTTATGGGGCCCTTTTAGTTTACAAAGCTCTTGATACAATTTTCACAGAAATTTGTGTACAAAAAGGGCTACAGAGACCTCACTGTCAGTAATACATTTGCCTGTATGTATATACATATGTAAATGATTATGTGTATATATGTATATGAAAATACATATGTATACGTGTGTGTGTGTGTATATATATATGTAGAGAGAGAGAGAGAGAGAGAGAGAGAGAGAGAGAGCTACACTCAGTAATACATTGTTTGATATGTATAATGAGCTGTGAATGACGTGAATGACAAAGCAGGGGTTTTATAATCATACTAGCCTGCATTCAAATCCTGGCTCCTTTTCCTAACAGTTGTGTGACCTTGGAAAAAATTTTTAGTTGCTTAGACTTCTATTTTTACATTTGTAAAGTGGCTATTTCTCACAGGACTTTTGTGGGGATTAAATGAGAGATCTATAAAAAGAAATGAGCACAATGCATGGCCCAGAGTAGATGCCTGGTGAATGTGAATCCTCCACCATCTCTTCCATTCCAGAAGTGTAAGTGTGGATAGTGAAAAGTGAGCCATGTGAAAGGCATAGCATCACTGCAGGGCTGTTTGATGTCTGGGTGGTTGGTGCAGCTAGTTAAAGCAATGTAATGGGACCAGAGTGATGGGTGAAAAAATATGCAAATCTGCCTAAACCAGATAACCTCTTCTCTCTCTCTCTCTATCACTCTCTCTCTCTCTCTCCCTCTTCATTATGGTTATGAGTTAATAGGGTGAAAATGTAGGCAAGGACCATTGAATATCTGCCTTCACTCTAAGAAACAATAAGTGTGCCTGGAAGGTGGGTTAGTAGCATTACCTTTACATATGAAGAACATAACAGCAAGCTGTTTGAAGCTTTCTTCAACCTTGATTCTGTCCCATGGCCTTAAGATAGAAGACTAAGAGTCCATGGCACGTTTGAAAAGGAATAGAGGTGACCTTGTTGTTCCAACCCACATTCACAGTATTTTTAAAGCTTATTCTTTGAGCTAAGGGGCTGAGCAAGCTCTTGCTGAGCAGTTAATGGTTTCATATTTGCCTCTCAAATCTGTGTACTTCTGGTGCATGACTCATTGCTTTCGGGTGCAATAACTTGAACTACATAAAACCAATTTTAATTCTAAATATAATTTTGACTCTTAGGGAAATAATATATAGCATGCATCACTTGAATTACAAAGTAGATAAAAATAGTTGGAATTAGGTTATCATCTGTACTGAAAAAAGAGTGATTTCTCAGCTGCATTTTGAATTGTGGCATATAGTGATTTTACAAGTAAAGCTAATTTAAATATGGCACACAGGCACACAATATACTCTCTAAGGTATTGAGTTAATTGGAGAATGATGTTTTCATTCTGCAGTTTTGTTCTGAGGGTTCACTATCATTCTCTTGCTCTTTGATTTTAATAAACTTTTTATACTTTATTTCTTAAGCATAACATACTTGCTGTCTTCTGATATCTTATGTGATTTAAGTTGTTACTTTAAATTGATAGCATTCACATTGTTAAGAAGATGAGTGGCTGCTGTTTGATGGATCATTAGGCTTGATTTTAGGATTTTCCTCTCCAGTTTACATTAATCAGTTTTATGTACCTTGTGTCTCATTTCTTTTTCCCAGTTCACATAAATATTGATGTTATCTTCAATTGGAAGTTTCAGAAAAGAAATTAGAATGAGAAAGCTGGCTCCAATAGCCATCAGTTGGAAAACTAATTCCAGGCATATCTATCAAAATTAGCTACTTTTTTCAGTACATAAAATCCATTTATGCAAAAGGAAAATCAAATAAACTCTCATTAAAACAACCTGTATTTTTTTCCCATTTCCATCATTAAAAATGACTTTCCACCACCACTGGTCAAATTATAGTGTTTTTCTAATAACTCCTATAACTAATTTGTTAGTTTGTAATATAAATAATCTTCCTATGAAATTGTTCAACTGTTTGCTTCATTTTGGACTTCTTGTTTTGCAGTAACTTAATTTAAAATAAGCTCATATAATAGCTTTGTTGGGTTAAACAGATTGAGATGCAAAAATGCCTATTTAATAAGCATATATTGATAGGGCTCTTGTAGGAGGGTGAGCAGGAATAAAAACAGTTTCCTGGTAGCTGAGTACTCTGGAAGCCTGGAGTTCCAGAACTAATACTGCCAACACATAAGCCTGAATTAGAAGGCAAGTTTGGAAGGTCTACCTTTACTTGCCTAGAATTTTCTGACTTCTCCTCATCCTTCAACTTGCTTCCTATCCTGTCTTGCTAAAAAGCCCTAGAACTATGCTGTACAATATGGTAGACAATTTGCAGCAATTTGTCTTAGTCTGTTTTCTAGTGCTATAACTGAATACCACAGACTGGGTAATTTGTAAAGAAAAGGAAATTTATTTCTTACAGTTCTGGAAGCCAAGACGTCCAAGAAGGGCCTTCCTGCTGCATCGTAACGTGGCGGAAGGGCATGATATGGTCAGAGAGTGTGCTAGTGAGGCTGACAGAGAAATCAGATCAAAGTCAACTTTTTATCAGGAGCCCACTCCGGCGAGAACTAATGCACTCCCATAATGGCAGTGTTAATCCATTCATGAAGGCAGTGTCCTTAATCCCCTCTTAAAGGTTCCACCTCCCAATATATTTACCTTGGCAATTAAATTTCAATATGAATTTTGGAGGAGACATTCAAATCATAGCACTATTTAAAATTCGGTTAATTTAAATCAAATACAATTTAAAATTCATTTCCTTAGTCATATTAGCCAAATTTCAGGGGCACAATATTCATGTGTAGCTAGTGGATATCATGTTAGATGGTACATATATAGAACATTTCCATCATCGTGGAAAATTCTATGATATTGCCCAGCTCTAGAATATCACATAGCTCCTTCTCTTTGGCATAGAAAGGAATGATTGGGATTAGGAAAAGTAGAAGAAACACTACAACCAAAGCATTGTCTTCATTCAGAGTATTGTCTTAACTTCTTGGGAACTTAGGATTCTACCAGCCTTGTACTATTAATCTGGCTTCCATTGTTATGATTTCATTATTAATGGAGATATTAATGTTTTCCCTATTTCCTTCCCTGAGTTCTTTCCTAAAAAGATATTTCTTATAGCCTCTGACTTGTTTAATAAATGATTGCTAACTTTTGAACCTTTCATTTCCGTTTGTGATATACTGTGGCTTATCAGCACACTAGGATATTCACTCATAATTTTGGAGTGGTTTTCAAACACCATTTTGTTGCAATTTCTTTCCACTTTTTCAAAACAGACAAGAGGGTGCCATTTTAGCTCAGTTCATTATCAGTTTCTAAGTCAGCTTGAAACACTAAATTGAGTTAGTACTTGAAAGCCAGGATCATAATTTCTCTGCAACTTTCTGTGGGGTAGCTCTTTTCTTCACCCTTGTACCACTCTGTAGTGGGAGAAATGTTCTTGCTCCTCACTTCAACTTTCAAATTATGATTTCTCCCCAGAACACACATTTGAATCTCAAGTTGTTCAATATACTATCTGCTGCCCTTCTTTGTTGCATTCATCTGTAGAACCCATGTTCACACTCACATTTTCCTTGAGGGTTTTATCTCATTCCTATATTCTCTCTAGCACTGGACCCATCATAATTCCTTGTGATCTTAAGGCCACATAGATCTTAAGGCTTCAACTTCTGGCCTGTGAGTTACTTGTCCACCTTCCAATCTGAATAACTCACTTTCATGTTAATACCACAGACCTTGTTGTACTAACACCTTTAACCATTCCATAATCACCATTTCAAGCAACCTACTCTCCAACTTCTAGCCCCTGTCTTCCTTCTCACTTTCTCTAATATTTTTACTTCAGCAATACTGCTAAGGGCTTACTAGGGCCTGTAGTTCACCTCTCTTCACTCTCCATTACTCCTTTATATTCTTACTTTTCACCTTTCACCATCAATTTTCTCACTTCTTTCTCCCTTATACTGTTCTGGTAAAACCAGCCCAGTTATCATCCAACTGTCTTGTCAACTATGCAGGCAGCTTTCTCTACAGGCATGAGGAAAGCACCCAGTCATCTCATTTTAAATTCAAGGCTAATAACTTCAAGTGATTTTTCAGTTTTGCCAGACAATCTAGGGTACATTTCCCTAGTATATTTATTCTCCCTCTCCTAGATGACCGTATCACTCATGCTATCTTCCCCTGAATAGACATATTTCTTTAAATGGCAATGATATCTCTTTATTCTTTTTATAAAGAAATCAATATTACCTAGAAAATATCTGGAAAAATACAGAAAAGCTTACATATACAGTCTCTTTTGTCCTTCTGATTTTTTAGTATTTCCTTCCAGTCTTTTTTTTTTTTGAGACAAAGTTTTGCTCTGTCAGCCAGGCTAGAGTGCAGTGGCGCGACCTCGGCTCACCACACCTCCGCCTCCTGGGTCCAGGTGATTCTCCTGCCTCCCGAGTAGCTGGGACTACAGGCATGTGCCACCATACCCAGTTAATTTTTTTTGTATTTTTAGTAGAGATGGGGTTTCACCATGTTGGCCAGGATGGTCTTGATCTCCTGACCTCATGATCCACCCACCTCGGCCTCCCAAAGTGCTGGGATTACAGGCGTGAGCCACCACGCCTGGCCCCTTCCAGTCTTTATCCAATATTCATATGTATTTTTACATAGGTACATTGTAATATGTAAACAGCTTTGCATTTTCATCTTTCCCTCTTAATATTTTATAGTAATTATACTTGACTGTTTGCTATGTACCAGACTTTGTACCATCTTTTATGTATATTATTTCTAAATTAATGTATCTTTCTATGTCTTCATTACCAATTAAAAAGGTGAAACTGGTTTTACACAGTTGTATAAAATATTAGAATCAGAATTCAAACTCAAGTCTTTCTGTTCCAAAGTATATTCGTAGAACTTTTAAAGCCTTCATAATGCTACTTAATTGCTACATAATATTTCATTGTGTGAATATAGCATAATTTACTGAAATATTTCCTTTTATTCACAAATTTGGTTATGTGCAATTTGTCACTCTTATAAATAATGTCATTATAAACATCTTGGGAATATATGTCATTGCCTGAATTTAGGACTAATGTATTACAAGAAATTCCTAGAATTCATATTGGACCAAATGGCATAAATTCTTAGCATATGGACATTTTGCTTTCCAGAAATAAACATGGCATTTCTCGCATACTGTAAACACTTTTCTTCATTGAAAAGATTTCCTTCCTTTGATTAATGGGCCACAGATATAGTGCTTCATCGATCACCTTGGAATGAATTCACTACCATTAATGATTCAGTACAGTAAATTTTTTATTCCACCTGTAATCCACAAAACAGTTACTTACCATAAGAAGAATAATTTTAAAAATTGATTTGATTGTGAGTCTAGATAAAAAACCCCAGGGAAATATAAATTTTTTTTAAAAGCCCAATAAAATAATAAAAACTGTAACAATGACAATAAAAGCAAAAATCCTCTTACCAACCCATCTGAAAGTGTTTTGGTCTCTGAATAAAGAATGTGTTCTCCTTTCCCAACAAAGCGAAATTTGCCCTTTTGCATTTTATGATGGCTGAATGTTTCTCAGAGGTGAGACTTTGATCACCCTTCCCGTTTCTAGGACACGCTTTCACATTGGCAGTAACTGAAATTTATCCAAATAGACTTTCAAAGCTCCCAAGTGTTCTAAATTTATCTCACTCAATTTCGTTGGTTTAGAAACTAGTTTGGAAATTTCACAAGGCCAACTTGTCTTCAGTAATTTCTAGTGCTTCTTGTTTGGGACAGGCTAGAAAAAGCTCCGAGACGCTGCTAAATTTGGTGCTTGGCAGAAATCATAACACACAAGGAGAAATACATGAAGTGTAAAACCTAAAATACCAAAACTCTTTGACATTTTAAACTAATTTCAAATATACAGAGATTAGAAAATCATAACATCTGCATAAATCAGCTGTGTGGACAACCTATATAAGTGGGAACAAAAGGAGAAGTATGAATGGAATAATAGATTTCGTGCCTTTAGTCTGCACCAATCATTTTATAAATCTGATGTGTGCATATGAATGGGTTGATTTAGCCTAAGGAAAAAAGTCTATATTTTTTTCCTACTGGTTATAAATGGTGTTAGAATTTGCCAAAAACGAACATTTAATGCACGAACCTGAAAAGAAAGACTAGTATTGTGATAAGCGCTTGAAATTGTTACTGGAAAACCTGGGCTTAAAATCCTGCCTTCACACGTGCTGCTTCATGTGTAATCTAGGCACAGTTTACTCAAATAGTCTGCATCTTAATTTCTTCATCTGTAACATGGAAATAACAATATTTACTACCCTGAATAGTTCTGAAGATCAAAATGAGGTAATGTTCAGGAAAGCACTGTGAAAAGCCTAAAGCACTATATAAATATGAAGTGCTATTTTATATTTGCTAATTGCAAATTAAGAGTTCCTGGGATTAACTGAGTTCACAGGAAGTTTAAGGATTTCTTTTTGAGTGGGGGCAGCACGGTTTATAATTTTTACTTTTATTTTTGTACCCATCGTCCAAATAGTATATGTTGTACCCAATAAGTAGCATTTCATCCCTTCCTCTGTCCCATCCTCCCTCCTGTTGGAAAGTCTAGGGTCTGTCATTCTACTCTATATGTTTATGCATACCCAGTGTTTAGCTCCCACTTGCAAGAGAGAATATGCAGGTTTTTACTTTCTGTTTAGGAAAAATTTTATTATTTAATTTTGGTAGAGAGACATTGTTAATTAGATTGGGATGGTGTGTATGATTCTCTCTTAGGTGAAAAGCTTAGGCAACTGTTAATGGATTTTAATTGGTTCCCCCACCACTCCTTCTCCCAGTCCGTCACAGAGGAAACACCGAAGTATTTTTTTTATCCAAGTGCTCTTTTCAAGTGACAGGACAAGGGGGCGGTGAAAAGTGTATTTTCACCAGTAACGTGGACCTAGCCATGGATTTCAGTACCAAAATGACATGTGAATAGGTAAGAAAATGGCTGAATTCTAGGGATATATTTAGATGTACTACTTCCTCCCCCACTTCAACAAGGCAGTATCACTGTGAATACAGAGTTTGGCAGAGGTGATACAATAAAAAGTGATGATTCAGTGTTTGGGTAAGTTCTAGGGAAACTGGATATTAAGGGAAAACCCATAGGTAGGTGTTTGAATCCAGGTTTATTGGTGAACTGTAGACTCCCAAGCCAAGTTCCTTGGAAGGATTAGTCAACAGTGTCCTCTAATATAAAAATGTCCTTTCAGTGGCTATGTGTGCATGGCTGAGAGGAGACTTTGACCATGGTTCTTCAAGTTACCACTGGTAATAAGTTTTTATTCAAATATTTATGAGTAATTGTAGTCAATGGAAATTGTTAGTGAGTAACAGGGAGATGAATTTGGCATTGGATTTTGAAGAATGGAACAACTTAGTATTTAATCTACTTATGAATCTGTACTTTAAATATTTGTTAGTTATCCAAATAACTTCTAGTAGATAGATACATTTGTGGAACAAACTTTCAAAAAAAATTGGTTTGTCTTCTTTCTAGATTTTGACCAGTCTTATTAAGATCATGTTATTATGGCCGGGTGTGGTGGCTCACACCTGTAATCTCAGCACTTTGGGAGGCCGAGGCGGGTGGATCATGAGGTCAAGAGGAAGAGACCATCCTGGCTAACACGGTGAAACCCCATGTCTACTAAAAATATAGAAAAAAAAATAGCGGGACTTGGTGGCAGGCGCCTGTAGTCCCAGCTACTTGGGAGGCTGAGGCAGGAGAATAGCGTGAACCTGGGAGGTGGAGCTTGCAGTGAGCTGAGATTGCACCACTGCACTCCAGCCTGGGCGACAGAGCGAGACTCTGTCTCAAAAAAAAAAAAAAAAAAAAAAAAAAAAAAAAAAAAAATCATGTTATTATTTCAAGGGTTGAATTTTCCATGCATGTATGAATTAAACACAATCTTCTTCACATATGAATTCAAGATTTTCCTTTTATACTTTTTAATTTTAGCACTATATTCTATTTTTTTTTTTTTTTTTTTTTTTTTTTTTGAGTTGGAGTTTTTCTCTTGTTGCCCAGGCTGGAGTGCAATGGTGCGATCTCGGCCCACTACAACCTCTGCCTCCCAGGTTTAAGCAATTCTCCTGCCTCAGCCTCCCAAGTAGGTGGGATTACAGGTGCCCGCCACCACACCCAGCTAATTTTTGTATTATTAGTAGAGATGGGGTTTCACCATGTTGGACAGGCTGGTCTCGAACTCTTCACCTTAGGTGATCTACCCATCTTGGCCTCCTAAAATGCTGGGATTACAGGCATGAGCCACCGTGCCCAGCCTAGCACTATATTCTAATTGTTAAGAATACTAGCCACACAAGAGCTAATGGAGAAGTTATTATTTAATGGATTTCAGGTTTTCAAGATAAAAGTTTTGGAGATTGAACACCAGTGTGTGTTGCACACTACTAAGCTGTACATTTAAAATGGTTATGATGGTAAATTTTACGTTGTGTGTATTTTAACACAATTTAAAAAATTACATTAGTGGGATAAAAATAAAAGTCTCCCCTTTATCTACGTCTGAATACTACTTTCCTTCCCCAGCCTGGTTGGTCTTTTTTGATAGACTTTATTAGAGCCAAGTCAGCACCATGACCTTGAATGACATAATAGATTTTGAGAAAAAGACAGTTGCACTTTGTTCAAAATGAAACTTCTTAACAAAAATTCCATTAGTAATAGTCTTAACAACTCCATTTTTAATGGTGTAGTCTCACAGATGATTGTGAAATGAATACATTTTCATGTTCATATTATGTTGGTATCTGATTTAGTTTTCTTAAATGGAGACATTTAAGATCTTATGAAAGACAGAGTCACAGATACTATCACTGAAGTTTTCCCCCCTTCTATTACAATTCACGCGTGCACTCAAACTTATTTTAGTTTGTCATATAATTAGTGCATATTTTGTTTTATATTGTGGACTCATGTCCATCTACCTGTTTGTTTATAAGTGGCCTCATGTCCATCTACCTGTTTGTTCCACAAAGTTCTAGAGACTTGGATGCTCGTCTGCCTGCCTGGGTGGATCTGCCTGAATAACTGTTGCATGTCCTGTTCCTTGTTCTCTGAGTCATGCCTTCCCCAGCTGTGTGTTTTTGCCAAGACAGTGCACAAACAAGTTGTTCATTGTTGAATCTGTCATTGGGGCCAGGACTTGAAGATTCCACAGGCTTCAGGTATTATTCAATTCTCTCTTTCTCATTCTTTCATTTGAAGCATTTTTGTACTCAGAAAAAATTTTTTTCAAATACTTTTCTAGAAGGAAAACTCTTGGTGTGGCAGTTTTCCCTTAATATAGTGTATGTAAGTTCAGGTCTCTTCATTTGTAGACAGAGCAAATAAATATTAATTGGAAGCTTTGGCGCATACCTGATTCTCAGCAGTGTGCTCATTAGATGCTCAGTGTGAGTGAGAAGTGCAGTCTGGCTGCTAGAGATGTCATTTGAATGTAGAGGCATATTAGAGAGCTGCATGAGGGATGAGGAGGGGGAGAGGGAAGCAGGAAGGGGACGCTGCTCCTCATGGCCAGAACACACCTGGAGCATGGTGGTCTTTCCTGGACCTTGATTTCAGGATGGGAAGTTTGGACTTCCAGCAGCTGGGAGAGAAAACTTAAAACCATTTCCTTCCTTGATTTAAACCTATGCATGGAACCCTTAATCTTGGTCTTCTTTAGGCAATGAGGACTATCGCAATGAAAAAACACGGAAACCCTGGCATTTATGGAACTCACATTCTGGTTGGGATGCCAGGCCATAAGTAGTAAGACAAATAAAACGGACAACAATCTTGTAGTAATTAGTGCTAGGAGGAAAAATAAGGCAGGGTGGGGAGATTGAGAGGCACAGGAATGCTGGTTTTGAGACAGTGTTCAGGGAAGCCAAGGAGGTGACATTTGAGTGGACCCAAATGCAGGGAGGGGTCAAGACACAGACTATCTGAGGGAGAGAAATTTCAGGTAGAAGGACTAGCAAGTGAAAAGGTCCTGAGATGGGAACATGGGAGCAAGACAATTTCGAGGCCAAAGTGGAGTGAGCAATTAACAGTGGCAGGAAATAAGATCAGACAGGCAGCCTAGTAGGCCTGGGTTTTGCTCTGAGCATAAGGAGAACACCTTGGAAGGTTCTGAGCAGGGAAATGATGGATCTGTTGCATAAGATCACTCTAGCTGCTGTGCAGAGAAGGTATTGTAGGAGAGCTGGAGTGGGAGAAACCATAGATGTTCAGCCGATAAGAGAAGGCGTCAGGCAGGGAGAGAGGCATGCAGTTGCTTCAAATGTTTAAACTAATTTCCTGCGTAGGAAGGAGTTTTTTCTTTTATATATTGTCATGTACAAATATGCTGAAGTTATTTAAAAAATAAAGAAATTTTGGTTCAAGAAAAGACCTACACTAAACTTGCTTTTCTTCTGATTATAGAAGTAACAAATGTTTCTTTTAGAAAATCTGCAAGGAAAGAGTAAAGTATAAAGAAAATATACTACTCATAATCCACTGCTCAAAAATTTTAAAAAGGAAATGACTATCAACATTTTTCTCTATTTTTCCAGACTTTTTTTTTCTGTGCATGCAAATATACATTTTATAAAAGGAAGCAGATTATTTTCTGTTATATAGATATTTTTATAACTGCTCTGTAATTCGACTTTTTCACTTACCAATGACTGTTTCTTCATTTCATTAACTAGTATATAAAGCATCATTTTTAACGATTCCACTCTACCCTGTTATATATGTGAACCATCATTTAGTAAAAATTTTGTATAGTTGGGCGAACAGGTGATTTTCAGTTTTCTTTCTTTTTTGTTATTATAAATGACACTACAAAGAATATCCTTAAACATAGATTGTGGTGTATATCTCTGGTCACTTAGACAGATTGTTAGGATACCTGCTAGAAATGTATGCACACTTTAAAGTTTCGTGATTTATATTTTTAAGTTTGTACCAATTCACACTTCTACCAATTAGCACATTTCATTCATTTCCAGTTCCTATTTAGAGAAGTCTAAATTTCGAACAAGGTCCATCAGGAGAAACAGAGTTTCCTGTCGCTGAAGGCATTTTAGTAGGTGCTGGAAATTCACTTGGATAAGAGATTATTGAGTAAAATTTAGTTGAGTATTTGAAGTGTCAGTGAGGTTTTAGAATTCTTTTCCAATTTATATGTGAGAGTACAGGGAAAGTAAGATGGAGGAAAGATGAAAAATTCTGTTGCTTGTATTCTATTCTATAGAGATAAATGAGTTGTTTGTGGTGATAGTTCACATACAGCAATAAAAAACAAAAAGTAAAACAAAAATAGGGTACTTGTAGCAATTTTCTACAACTTGTTGGAGAATGGAGCTAGCAAAGGCCAAGTAGGATAACAGAGTTTGGAGATGCAATTTAATAAATAAACCCTCAATTGAAAATACATTTTATTTAGTTTAACAGAAAGCGAACTGTAAGTTGTTCTTAGACTTTTTCATGTGCAAAACACAGCAGCATATAACCCAAACAGTCCATCTCCATCAATTTATCAATTGGCTTACTGATTTAATTATGCAGTAATTAACAATATTATTGAATACCCACTAATTCTAGGCAGTCTGTTGGGCTCTGGGGATATAATATCAAATAGAACATGATTCCTGCCCTCAATAGACTTATAGCCTATGGGGGGAGAAAAGCAAGCAATTCAACAATTTCAGTGTGATAAATGCTGCGATGAATATTCCATAGCATACACAGCATGCGATGGCAAACAGTGAAGGGGTATCACCATGCAAAGATACATGGGACAGGCCATGCCTACTTACAAAAAAGCATTGGACTGAAGATGAAGAGATCTAGGTTTACATTCTGGCATGGATGAAGTTGTGTAAGTCATTAAATCACATTTAAAATAAATGGGAACATTATATTTACCTAATATGTTTTTTGTAAAAATGGGATAGAATAGCATGTGAGAGCAACTAATCCAGTAAAAGGCATGCACAAAATCTGAATAAATATTAGTCGAATCATTGAGACATGAAGAGTTCACAGAGTGGTCCACCAGAAACACAGAGTGAGGCAGTATTTATCAAAACTGGAATAGACTGGGCGCGGTGGCTCTGTAATGCCAACACTTTGGGAGGCTGAGGCAGGTGGATCTCTTGAGGTCAGGGGTTCAAGACCAGCCTGGCCAACAAAAATGGTGAAACCTCGTCTACTAAAAATACAAAAATTAGCCAAGCCTAGTGGCAGGTGCCTCTAATCCCACCTACTTGGGAGGCTGAGGCAGGAGAATTGCTTGAACTCAGGAGGCGGAGGTTGCAGTGAGCCGAGATTGCGTCGCTGCACTCCAGCCTGGGCAACAGAACAGGACTCTGTCTCCAAAAAATAAAACAAAACAAACAACCCAAAAAACTGGAATAAACTCTTTTGCTGCACTGAATGCACTTTCCCCAAGTAGTATGTTCTACATAAATCTGAGATCAAAATAGTGTATTATATATGAATTTTGATGAATTGAGGACACAAACTAAGATGCTGAACAGTTAGACAAAACCCAGAAGTTAGATGAAATCACAGGGCATACAGATGGAGGAATTTCTCTTTGCTAATTATCCTATGCCTGGAGCAGTAGCACAGAGATTACTGCTTTGTGCCTAATGATTATGAGGGTCAAATTGTATTTACAGATAAATAGAGACAGGCATTCAGTGCTCCAAAATACGTCTTTGAGGAAGGACAAAAGTGCTCCCAAGCAGTGGAAATGTAATAGAAGCTGTTCTAGGGTATGGCCCTTGGGGGAGGCAGGATTCAGAACACTTTTCTCTCAGAAGATGCTCTTCTGTTGTACTCCAGAATGTCTCTTCTTTTGCATCACACCAAGTCTGACAAATAGAGGAAGGAGGTGCTGTCTCTCGAGCTCTGCAGTGTGCAGTGAGGATACCATAATGAACTTCCAAGTTCTGGCTTTCATGGAGCATGGAGTCTATCAGAAAACACATCTGTTGTAAAACAACACAGAGAGATGCCTCTTATGGATGTGGAAGTGCAGAAAACCATGACAGGTTCTAGTGAAAATGGGCTCAAGTCCTGGGACACCTGACCCAGAGTTCTCTTGAAATATAGTGTAACCTCTGAGAAGTATTCTTATTGCAAATTTGTGGTCAAAGAGATAATTTTAGTTTTCATGTGGAGTGGCGATGTAGCAATTGCAGAAACTCAGAAGCCTTCATGCTGGTCTATATGGAGGTGACCTAAGCTATTGATTTTGACCTAATGTCAATTCAACTTTAGGCCCTCAAATAAATACAAGCAAGTAACAGAGGGGTAAAATATCTAACTTCTCTAATAATCAAATAAATGCAAATTTGGACAGTTTTCTTAAACTATGAAATCAACAAAGATTTTAGTGACAATATTTACTGCTGTTAACAGTCAAAAAACTATCATGGGTGGTAGAAGTGAAAATTGATATTCTTTCTGAAAAGCAGTTTGGCAATATGTATTACAAACCTTTAAAACATTCTACCATTTGATCCGTTCATTCTAATTCTAAGACTTGATCCTAAAATGAATACAAAATATAGGAGGAAAGATCATTGTATATAAACATGCCCATTGCAGAATTATTTAGAACCTTGAAATCCTGGAAATAACCTATATTTCTAACAACAGAATGATTGATTACATTTTGTACATCTTATGAAATCTCCATGGCATATGGGGCCAATAGAACTAATACTTATAATGATGCTTTGTCATAATGTTAATATAAAAGCTTACTTTTGGTTTCCCACGAAAGAAGCAATTCCTAAAGTAATAATGTGGTACCATTTAATTAACAATTCAGCACATTGTGCTGTGTGACATCTAGTACTGTGGGTTTAACTTTTAAAATATGCACTGTTAATTAATACCATTGCAACTATGTAAAAATAATAAATCAAAAACTTTGCAAAATAAAAAAAGACTGGAAAGAAACGCACCATTTTTATTAATAATGATTATTAGTAGTGGGATGTGTGATTTTTTTCCTTTCCTTTTTCTTCATTTTTCAAAAATGCCCAAATTAGTGTATATTACTTTTAGAATGGACATATGGACATCAAGCCTGAGGGTGTTTTTTCCTTTTCTTAAAAAGCAGTCCTGTTTTCTGTTCTGTTAGTGAAGAAACATGGTCTTTGGTGACGAGAAAGCCTGAAGCATTGACTTAATAAATAGGCCTTTAATGACTTAAAAAAGTCAGAGACCCATAGATTCTTAGGGTTGAAAGGTCACTCATTTCAAGTCAATACCACTCATTCCAGAACAAGTAGATAATTATTTATCAAGTGCTTACTATGTATAAAGCCCCCCGTGAATCAGTTGCCCACCTGCCTTCCATTGAGAATTCCTACTTATTTGTTTTTCCAGAAAAGAAACCAGCATCGCCTCCTTTACGTAGACTTCCTTGAACTTCATCTGTGTCCCCTATCCCCTGTTTCTGGTGATCTGGGCTAGGACCCCTTCTGTCTGTTTCAGAGGTCAGTTATTTCAAGCTTTCTGAGGCCAAGAACTACATCCCTAGCTCCTGGCACATGGTGAACACATAGACTGTTCAATGAATAAGTGAATGAATGATTTTTTCTTTTTGAGACAGAATCTTGCTGTGTTGCCCAGGCTGGAGTGCAGTGGCATCATCGTGGTTCACTGCAACCTCTGCCTCCCAGGTTCAAAGGATTTTCATGCCTCAGCCTCCCAAGTAGTTGGTATTACAGGCATGTGCCACCATACCCAGTTTTATTTTTTTATTTTTTGTATTTTTAGTAGAGATGGGGTTTCACCATGTTTTCCAGGCTGATCTTAAACTCCTGGCCTCAGGTGATTCACCCGTGTTGGCCTCCCATGTGCTGGGATCACAGACCTGCGCCCGGCCAAGCAAATGAATAATTTTTGAAGATAGTATTTTAGGTGTTCTGGAAAGATAGAAAGTAGTGTGAGAAATGGTATTTGCCCTTAAAGATGTTATGAATAATTGTAATGCAAAAAGCCAATTAACAGTGCATATTTAAAAACTAAAAAAGGACAGCAATAGATGTCACATGGTTCAGTGTACTTATTAAATAAAGGGTAACATGTGATTAATGCTTTAGGGGTAGTGTTATTCATCAGAAATAAAAAAATGCCGAGAAAAGAAATCAAATGGCTTAAATATACTCTTTCATATGATTAAATTACTTGGTTTATTTTATAACTTTTAATCAGCAGAACAATAAACTAATAATTTTATCTTCTCCATACCCAAATATACAAAATTATTAAGAAACATTTTTCCTTTTTTTTTTTTTTTTTTTTTTTTACAATGACTAATCTCCCAGTTGACTTGTAGTTGAACAAGGGCCAGAAAATTTAATGTCTTGCCTAAAACACGTGTTTCTTTTGGGTGAGATCGTATGATTCTTAGTCTTTATTCATTATTACATTATCTACGACATAAGTAAATAACAGTTCTAAAAAGTTCAGCTCTTCAGATGGCTTGTGAATGGTAGAAAAGAACTTAGATCAGTAAGTATGAATTTCCTTTTTTATATTTTGGAATTGCATATACTCCTGAATGGAGAGAAATAAGCCTCCTTCCCTTGTCTTCTTTTGCAAGGAGGTTTGCATATTACTGCAGTGAGGAACCAAGAGGATCCTCTCATGGGTTTTTCCCTCCACTGAGTGAATGACTTGGCAAAGTTTCCAAGTTATGTCAATTTACCTGCCCCCTTCTGCACTACAAAGGCAGGGACACTGAGAGTATACTTTCCAACCTTTACATTGCTTTTCAATGTAAATTATGCTAATATCTTAAATTGTGATAACTTAGATAAATTTAATGGATAAAATGTACTCTGCTTGCATATGCCCTTTATTATAAACATAGACCATAGTCTTCTGGAGCCCTTAACAATTGGTAGTAGAATTCAGATATGCAAGAACTAGAACTTAGGTTCCTTACTATAATGGGTAGAACATGACTTTGACTAAATATATCTGTCTATAAATATCTCTGAATAACATAGATGTAGACTTTTTTCATTATGCAAAAAAGAGTATTTATAACACTGTCTATCAGAAACCTAGATGCTAACTCTAAACCAAGAGGAATATTGTAATTATTTAAATGCTGCCTAAGAAAATGTGTTATACAGTTTGAACAATTAGGGGAGATATCAACAAAGAAATAAATTCTAGTAGAAAATTGTAAATAATGAATTTTATTCAAACAACCTAGACCCTGAATTACTATAAAGTAAGCATCAATTATACATACAGTTTAATATTTTATTATAACATTTACATTAGAATGGCAGTAAGCTGGGCTCCAGAGCAGTAATTCACATGGCATATTGGGCTTTTGGGTACCTTGCCCCTCGCCCTTCAGGGGCTCTTCAGGGTGATGATGAGATGATGTTCCTTGTCAAATCTTGGGAAAATGAGGGCTGTTTCAGTATGTAGGAGTCCTGAAATCTCAGGAGAGTGCCATGGTATAGGAATTATTTTTACTAGAAGCCAAAGAACATCTACAGTGTTGGAAACATTGAGAAACTAGACTTCCCAGAGGATGAAGAATAGGCTGGGGAGAAAATTGGACACTAGGCTACTTGAGGTCAAGATAAAGATTCAGTGGCATCCTTAATACGTGCTTTCCAACCTCTGAGGAGCTACTCTAGGGAAGAAGCAGCAGCCCACAAAGATGATTTTCTTTAAAAGACAGCATCCAGCTCAGTGGATGGAAAATTTAGGGAGGTGGTCTTTGATTTGATATTTATGTCTTCTTCCCTTCTCTTCTCTTCTCTTCTCTTCTCTTCTCTTCTCTTCTCTTCTCTTCTCTGTCTTCTCCTCTCCCCCCTTTTTCTTTTTTCCTCTTTCTTTCTTTCTTTCTTTCTTTCTTTCTTTCTTTCTTTCTTTCTTTCTTTCTTTCTTCTTCTTTATTTCTTTCTTTCTCTCTCTCTCTCTCTCTCTTTCTGTCTTCCTGCCGTCCTTCCTTCCTTCCTTCCTTCCTTCCTTCCTTCTTTCTTTGTCTTCTTCTCTCTCTCTCGCTCACTCTCCCCTCCCTCCCTCCTCCCTCCCTCCCTCCGTCTTTCCTTCCTTCCTTCCTTCCTTCCTGCCTTCCTCCTTCCTTCCTTCCTTCCTTCCTTCTTCCTTCCTTCCTTCCTTCCTCCTTTCTTTTTTTTTCTTAGAGACAAGGTCTCACTCTGTTGCCCTGGCTAGAATGCAGTGGTGAAACATTTTCCTACTTTAGCTCTCTCTTGCTCTTGAGAATGTCTCATCTTCTCAGATTCATTTCAGATAGCTTTGAGAATCCTCCAGACAAAGTTTCATGTTTGGAAGTGGCTTCTCAGCTCTGCGTTCTGTCCAGCATGTGTCTCTCTCTGCGTTCTGCCCATTATGTGTCTCCTCTCTAGTTCTGATTCACTGTGGCAATATCATTGGTTGAGGCCACTGATTGATCAAAAACCTAGAGCCGCTTCATGACGTGCTTCCTTCTTTCCTAATCCAGTTGTAGGCTACTCCTGCTCTCTGCTCAAAAAAGAATTCTAGCCCTGATATGCTGCCTGTAGTCGACTTGTGTCTAAACCCCAATATAAGCTGTATACAGTAGATTAGGATTAACCTGTGATCCTAACATCTTATGTAGAGATTTGCGTTATTGTTCCTTCTCTTCAGTGTACATGTTGTGTCAAAGGACTCAGTATTGAGTGCCTGGGGGCTAGCGGAGTATGTGAAAAACTTACAATGTGGTGTATTCAAATAGGCCCCACCCTCTGACACCATCTTATTGTCTTTGAGTCAAACCTTTGTTTCCTGAATCTCTCTTCCATGGATTAGCCTGACTCTACTACTTCCACTGGCTTGAGAGACACATCTGAATCCTAGGGTTGTCGTGGCACATGTCCTAAAATTTAGAATACTGATACATAAGGAAAAATGTTTTAGTAGTTAGAGTTAGCTTCTCAAGTGGAATGTGGTAGCTCAAGAAAGAATAACCTCCTTCCAATAGAAATATACAAACAGAGGCTCAGCACCTATGTGAGGGATGTTAGGGAAGTAATTCTGTATGAAGGAAAGGCAGAAATGTGGACTAACTATCTGTCATAGTCCATTTTCTGTTGCTATAGCTGAACACCACAGAATGAGTAATTTATAAAGAATAGAGGTTTATTTAGCTCATGATTCTGGAGCCCAGAAAGTCCAAGATCAGGTGGCCACATTTTGGGAGGGTCTTCTTGCTGTGTAAAGGCATCATATGGCTAGAGACCAAGAGAGTGTGTGTCAGTTCAGGTCTCTCTTCTTATAAAGCCACCAGTCCCATCATGGGGGGGCCCACTCTGTTGACCTCATCTAGTCCTAAATACATCCCAAAGTCTCCACCTTCAATCAGCGTAATAAATTTCAGGCTTAAGTTTCCAATAGATAAAATTTGGAGGACACATTCAAACCATAGCAGAATCTAATAAGGTCCTTTTCATCTATAATGAGATGCTGTTTGGGCAATTCTGCTACTATATTGGTATCCTTGACAGGATAATTAATTTAATTAACAGCAGCAATAGTGAGAAGAGGAAACAAATGCACACGTGTGTGCACAGACCCATGGAACACTGTTTAATACTCCATTGTCAAGAATGCTCCTTCGTTAAGAATTTTTTTTTTTTTTTTTTTTTTTTTTTTGAGACAGACTCTCGTTCTGTTGCCCAGGCTGTAGTGCAGTGGTGTAATCTTGGCTCACTGCAACCTCCACCTCCTGGGCTCAAGCAATTCTCCTGCCTCAGCCTCCTGACTAGCTGGGATTACAGGTGCCCACCACCACGCCCAGCTAATTTTTATGTTTTTAGTAGAGACAGGGTTTCGCCATGTTGGCCAGGCTGGTCTGGAGTTCCTGACCTCAAGTGATCCACCCGCCTCGGTTTGTTTCTTTCCTCAGTTTTCTCTTAGGGATTACTCAACACTGTTAAAAGAATTTTAGCGGTCATTGTAACACTCAGTAACTTACATATAGAAAATACATAATAAATATGAGCGTTAGTGAATCTGGAGAAGTGCCTCTTTCTATTCACTTACTACCTTACACTACAAGATGTCTTTTTAAGAGTCCATTTGCATTGCCTCTCCAAATGGAGGGCGGGGCTCATGGCTTACCCTGTCTTATGATCCCCAGGAATCCTAGCGTTTTCTTTGCCTAACCTTAGAAGATTCTCAGTTAATGATAGAAGTCCACCGTTTTTTCATCCAGGAGAGATTGTGATACTCACTGTGCTAGATTTAAAATGGCTCTGCTATGATCTCTGAGACTTGGGAAGTCTATTTTTAATGTATAAGAGAAAAGGTTTTGAGTTGTACAGGATTTTGATTTTTTTTCCCCTGTACCATGCAGCTCAGAAGTAAAATGGTTTAGGTCAAAATAAATTGAACAAAAAGAAAGAAGACCTTGCAGTCTAGTGCTAGTCTTTGTAATTTCTAGACATATGGTCTTGGAGAAATTAATTAACTTCTTTTGAATCTCTGTTTCTTCATCTGTAAAGACTATTTAAACTGAATGATAGTGGTATTATTTCCTTAGTGAAGGACAAAGAGATGTTTATATACTGTACTCAAAAGGTCAAACAGATGGGATTATTTTAGATTGAAAGCTCATGTGTGGGAGTCATGCCTTTTGTGAGCCACATAAATTCCCATGGGGTCTGGTAACTTACTGTGTGCCCAGCAGGAACCCAAAAAGTCTTGTCATGGTGATAAATATGACACCATTTAATAAGGTCACATTTAACACAAAGAGAAACTTGGGAAAGAAAACAAAACAAAAATCTAGACCTCATCCCTAGATACTTTGTGTGACTTTGGACAGGTCACTTTACCCCTCTGAACTCTTTAATTGATTCATAAAAAGAACCAAATGCTAAGAAGGGGAGGACAGGCATATAAATGGAATAGTAGAAAAGATTATTGAGCTCATGAGGTGGGAAGTATAGTATCCTGAAAGGTATGATACCCTGAAATTGTTGGCCTCCTACATGTATTCTCTTCAAAGGGAGAGAGTTCCCATAAAAATTACTCTTGGACAATACTTTTCAAGATATTTATGGGAGTTGCTTTGGATACATGGTATGCTTGAACTGAGAAGGAGCTTTAAGATATTTTAGATTAACCTTTTAATTTTATACATGGAAAAAGAAAGTCTCAAGGAAGTTACACAAATTCTTTAAAATTATATAATGTGTGAGAGAGCTAGCACTAGATTTGCAAGGCTGTGAGCCATTGGGGAATTCAAGTTTGTTTGTTTTGGCCTATTTTGCTTATTTTTGAGTTTAAGTGTCAGATGATGTTCTTATTTTCTTGGTGCCTTACTTTTCAAGAGGTCTTGTCAATGCCCCCTCATTTCTTGTCTGAAGAAACCAAAATAAATCAAAAAAGGAATTAATTTTACAAATATACTATGTGCTAGCCAGGCAGTACCCATTGTTGGACATTGGTAATACAAACTTGCTACAAGGCACTTGTTGTCCTTGGATAGATTTCTGTTTTCATTCCTTCACATTGTTAACATTGAGCAATCTGCTTAGTCAGGAAAAGGCAACACATTGTAAAGGTATGCAGATATAAAAAAAAAATCGGAGTCCAATGTATGATTCATTCCTATAGTAGCCCTGATGTAGTCCAGTCCAAAGGACAATTTTCTCCATTAGACATTAACTACCATCAATTTATTCTCTCATGAAATAAACAGATTCTGTCTTGGAAATAGAAATTGTCTCTGCTAATGAGCTTTTTTACTGCTTGGGAGTCTTCTATTTTTATCTGAGACTAAAGGATAGAAGGAGAGGCTTCACAGGGAGCAGGAAATGGAAATGACAGTAGACCCTAACTCCCTCTCCACCTGTGCATGGATATGGAAAAGGGCTTTGAAAAAGGCACCACTTATAATACCGCAGTCCAGGGAACTGGGTGTTAAAGTCAATGCCCATGATAGGAGAGCTGCTCACGCTTCTTACAATGTCTTGAATACTCTTAATCCTTTTGCAAATACTTACTTTGTTGTAAGACAAGTCAAAGCAGATATGATGATGTCTTAGCCGAGGAAGAAATTGTGGCTTCTTGGATGCAATATAGCAAAGAGGATTGTCTCTTAATAATAAAGAAGAGTTGTTTTTTTTTTTTTTTTCATTTAAATCTCATCTAGGAAAAATATCCTCTTGAAACTCTTTTTACTATTAGTTTTGTTTTCAAAAAAACACTGATCTGAACAAGATTAAATAAGCAAATCAATGGCTTTCTGGGTTTAAAGCAACTGAATTCCTACTGATCTTCCTTTATACCGAAATTTCAACATAGATTCTTCACAAGAGAAGAATGATGAACTGAATCCCATATGACACTCAAGAAGATGTAGGACAAGCAAATAAAAGTGGTCCCAGGGAAGCAAATAATCTTCCCAGCCCTGCAAATGATTCGCTTCTGCCCTATAGTTTGACTCTTCCGAAATCTGATTTTCAAAACAAATTAGTCCACCTCTGAAAAAGGCATGCCGACTTCCCAGCTGACAATTATAAAAGTGACCCTGTCTACAAGCATCTGATGAGTGAGTGTCTAGGTTATAGAAACAGAGATACCCTCTTCCCACTGTAATATTTCTGTTGATAGGCTCTGTTTAGAAGATGAATTCTTAATGTCATCATTCATGAATTACAGAGAATGAAAAACAGGAGAAAGGGAAGCAGAGAAGGATGTGCTAATGTTACAATGTTTTATAATATTTTCAAACCCTAAGTTCTTCCACCAATCGGACCATGTCACTTAAATTTAAGGCTCTAATAACATTGGCTTACAGAAATATTTTCACTTGTATGACTTCACTTGTCCTTGATGTCAGAGTTCAAAAGGGTGTATAAATAAGACGGGAGGAGGGACACATTATCACAGACCAATAACAATGACAACAAAAGTACCTCAAAGCTCTTAACAAGTATAAAGCTAGAAATGATCTGAGGCTTGTGAAAAATACCGATTAGCACAAAAATGATTTTAAAAGCAATATTCAGAGAAAGTAGAGTAATGGAGACCTGGTCCTGGCACAGATAGTGTTACCTTAAAAATATATCACAGAGAATGTATAATTATTGACTGTATTTATATCTTCTCTATCCAGGATCTTCACATTTGAAAGGAGCAGACAAACATCACTAGTATGATGGGACTGAAGCCCAAGATTGGTAACGTGATGGTGGGAAAACATTCATTTTCTTTAACTCGTGTTAAGTGTCTAAACAGAAAATTTCATTTTTATAGCATAGAAATTTTGTATATTTGGTTTGCAAAATCTGTTTTGTTCTCCAAAATATGGAAAGCTATGGAAAATGGGAAATGTCTCCCCCTTGCCCTAGAAAAATAGATATAAATTAATATTGTACAGTTTTTTTTTAAGTAGACTGCAGGAAATAAAAAGAAGCCAGTGACCTTAAGACAATTTTCTAAAAACTTTAAAGAAAATTATATTAAGCTTATCAGCTTGTTTTCATGACTGCGAGTATTGAACATAGAAAGTAGTGATAATTAGAAATCAGCATTGACTTATTAAAACAATTCATGCCAAAATAAATTCATTGCATTTTTATAGCCTTCAGTGCAGAATTTAATGGAGTGTTGGGTTATACATATAGAAATACATGGAAATAAAATATGGTGAGTTTATGTGAATTCATAACTGGCTGAAGACCTGTAAAACAATTTGTGTCCAGTTTCAGGGGGTCTCTATTGGTTTGCAACAAGACTCTGTACTGGGTGATACTGTTGAATGTTTTTATCAATAAGTATAATGATGAAGTAGAAGTTGGGCATATCCATTCTGTGTCAAGCACTGAACTTGGCACTATACAGAGGCCACACTGTGTGACTGAGAGGATGAAGGGCTTGCAACTCCTAGGGGAGTTTGAATTCCAGCTCTATACTTACTAGCTGCTTGACCCTTGACCTCCAGTTTTCTCATTTGCAAAATGGTAACTGCTTTGCAGGACTATGAAGATCACAATAATTCATGGATATGAAGTGTTTAACTTGGTGCTTGGCGCAAAGCAGATTCTGTTTTCCCTGTCTTTTTCCTCCTCTCTTTCTAGTAAAATGGATTTTTAAATAAATTTAACTGAGTCACCTAGTGGTTTGGTTCACACTGAATTACAGTCTTAAACAATAAATGCACACACATACTTATTACATGTTATTTCCCTTTCTTTCTACACAAAAGTTACTGTGATAATTTTCTTTCACAGAGGTGCCAATTTGCAGTTTTCTCACTTAATGCATCTTGGAAATCAAGATGTCAATATAATGAGTTTATGCATTTTCAATAATGAACCCAGTCACTTGGTCCAGGTTTTGCAGGTCAGGAGGAATTTTCCAGGCAGATGGTAGAGGGAATAGCTTTCCACTGTGAGGAAACCGGATAGACCAGGGCCCACTTGCTCAGTTATTTAATTTGTTCAAGAAATGTTTATTGAGTACTTAAACACGCCAGGCCATAGGCTGAATACTTTTTGTTCATGTCATTGAATCCTCACCACAATCTAATGGGATAAATAATACTACCATCCTCATTGTACAGATAAGGAAGTTGAGGTTACAAAGATTAAGTCTCTCACCTAAGGTGAGAAAAATACTTAATAGAGGAAGCCTGATTCGGAGCCAACCTGTTTTGCAGGAGTCATGCTCATAATTGCACACTTACTTCCAGATAAAAGGCAGGTTGGAGCAGAGAGGGTTCTAGATATAGGAGCAGCAATGCAAATGGCCAAGGGTACAGGAGGATCAAGTGTAAAGGAGCTAAAATTCTCCATTGTTGAAGCAACTGTGAGTAATATTAGTAGTTGTATTGTGGGAACAAGTTGGAAACAACATGGCAAGAGGTGAGGCTGAAGATGCAGGCAGGCCTGGCGTGGGTTTGCAGGTCCAGCAATGTGTGACTTAGGTCCTGCTCCTTGTGCATGGGCCAGAGAGTAGTGTGAATGTCCTCAGTCCTTAGTAGTAACCTCTTCGAGAAGGCTGCTGTGTCAGGCCCTCAGGCTGAGACTAGGAGAGAACGCTGAGGCTTCAAGGCCCCTGGTTGAATGGGGCAATTTGCTGCAGGAAACCCGCCAACTTAAAATGCTTTACAAATACCTTAGAGTGACACCTGGGATTTCCTGGGCAATTTGAGGGGTGACTGGAGCTTCTGAAGCTCTTATATTATAGGTCGTGGCTTTGGCTTTTGACAGCGTTGGGGCAGGATACCTTGGGTGTATCTCTAGTATGATTAACTAATGTAATCATAGGGCATCTTTATTTTTGTCCCTCACTATCCCTTTAAATGGATTTGGTTGGGGAAGCTCTTCCCTTTGTAATGAATGGCAGTCTCCATGAAATTCTCTGGTCACATTCAGATCATAAAGAAAAAGTAAAGGTATTACTTTAAGTCTCAAGACATTGTCATATTCGAATCTGTAAGGGTAGTGGGGGAGTTCTCACTTGCCTGACTCTCACCTGGTGGCTGGCATCACTCTCTCTCTGGACTTGGCAGGTAGGTGAAGCAGGCTCATTCTACCACAGATGCTTTCATTCTTGGAAACTGCCTCCTCCTGTCTGCCCCCCGATCAGCGAGGGTCTATCACCTGTACTTTCCTGCTTAGGCTGATTCCTTAGGCCCTGTGCAGTCAGCAAAACCTCGGGCTTCTGTCAAGGTGTGAGTGATTCCCTGGGCATTCCTCTTAGAAGGACCTAGGGCAGCCTTGGCTGGCTCAGCTCTGTGTGCACGTCTCATGCACAGCCTCATCCAGGTCCTTGCTCCACACTCACACATTCTGGATTCCAGGGACTCCAAACCTGCCACCCCTTCTCAACACAGCCTCTTTTCTTTGCATCCTGTCAGAAAAGTTAATCAGCCTATCTCGTGTCTTGTAGGTTTTCAGGTGGGACTCAGACACCAACCTAAACTGCAGAGGACAAACATTAAGTTCTTGGAGTAGTCCTATTGAAGCTGTTATTCACAGGCATGAGTTGAGGGGCCAGCACCTGTATTGCTGTCTCCAGAAAATTCTTCCTTGAGTTTATGGGCTGGAGGTTAGGGGTGTCTCCCACTCCCTTGGAGCAGAGATAGGGTGGTTGTGACTCAGAGCAAAGGCCTCTTCAAATAAATCCTCTCCTTTCCAAAAATTATCTTCTAATCTCCAATGATAGGCTCTTTTATACTTTTGATGTGGTTGAGGCATTTAAGTGTCATCTAAAAGACCTCAGTCACTCGCTATGAAACATTTTTGCTTCTTGGTCTATCTACACACTCTGGCATGTGCTGAGGCTGAAACCTCCAGTTTAACATCAGATAAATCATAGATATTATACTGAAAATGACATCATTTTCCTCTACTTCAGAGTGCTCTTTCTAGAGTACAAATATGACTACATGACTCTCCTGCTTAAAACCCCTCAATGAGTTCTCAGAGTCCTTGTTCGTACAATGCTTGGAATGTAATAAGGAAGATAGACAGCATGAGATAGCATGCAAGGACACAGATAAGCAAAGTGGTGCAAAATCAAACACATAGAATGCTGAGATAGGGAATAAATGGGGAAGAGGTGAGGGGAGAGGAGCCAGGCTCTCTAGCCTCTGGCCTTAGAGCAGCAGCATATAATCAGGAATGCTAAGAGCATAAACTCTTACCCGAGAATGTCTGGGTTCAAATCCCAGTACTGCCACCTGTTAGCTATTTGATCTTTGAAGTTACTTATCCTCTCTGTGCCTAGGGTTCCTAATCTGTAAAATGGGAATAGTAATCATTTCCTCTTATGATTCTTGTATTCGAAGAGTTACTATTTTTAAGTAGAAGAATGCCTGGCATATTACAAGTGATATATAAAGTTTCTTAAATAAATGTAAAATTCCAATGGCTTTTTCTACAGGTTTTAGGCCCTTGCCCTGACTGACCTAAATTTGGCCTGTGCTATCCAGCTTAGCCAACTCCTCTTCTGAGAAGCTTCCAATGATCCTCAACATTCATTCAGGTGTCCTTCTTACATGCTATGATGCATTGTATACATATCAGTATCACCACAATTATCCCACTGTACTGAAATTGACACTTTTCCTCTGGAGACCATAAATACTCTACTCTTGAGAGAAAGAACTATATCTTATTTATACTGGTATAAACAAAGGTATGGCATATCTGATACCCATTAAATATATGATGAATGAATAAATAAATGAATGCGTGATAGAGAAATTCTAACAGATCAGAATAAAACTACATACTTACAATTTGATAGTTTTCTTTCTTTCAAGATAAGAACACTCTTTTCTTACTGGTTAGATTTTTCACAGATTCTACATGACACCATAATCCTCCATGTCGTTTATAAGGGAAGGGAATTTAGGGATTTATCTAAAATTCGAATTTACAAAAAGCTAAATTGAGTTGGATTGATTACTTCAGCTAAGTATTTACCATATTCATCCAATATATTAAAAACATAATTTAATTTAATACATATTTATTGAGTGCTTTTCTAGGCAAAGCACTGTGAAGGGCTGAACATGAATAAAGTAGGTCTTCTGCCATACAGCAGCTTATGTTCTAGAAGAGAAGACAGAGACACAGAAAACTGTGAAAGAAGGAGAAATATAATAAAAGCAAAAGGCTGGGAGATTTAAAGAAGAGAGATTTAGTTTATTACCATTTCATTTTTAAGAATCTGTTTTGTAAAGTGAAGTCTTTTTTTTTTTTTTTTTTTGAGTTGGAGTTTCGCTCTTATTGCCCAGGCTGGAATACAGTGGTGTGAGCTTGGCGCTCACCACAACCTCTGCTTCCTGGGTTCAAGCGATTCTCCTGCCTCAGCCTCCCAAGTAGCTGGGATTACAGGCATGTGCCACCATGCCCAGCCAATTTTTGTATTTTTTTTATTAGAGACGGGATTTCTCCCTGTTGGTCAGGCTGGTCTCAAACTCTTGACCTCAGGTGATCCGCCCACCTCAGCTTCCCAAAGTGCTGGGATTACAGACGTGAGCCACTACTCTCCGCCAAAGTGAAGTCTTAATTCCTAATTATTTTGTCTCTTCTTGTTATTAACTTCTTTTCACTTCTTGAATTTACCGTAGTATCTGCACCAAAAGAATAATTTCCTGATTATATAATTCATGCAGAAATCAAAAACGCTATTTTACAACAGCCCTTTATTTCCTTTTTTAAAAAAATTCTGTTTCCCTATCTTTTGTGTGAGCATAGATTAATTTGTATAGCATTTGAATGGCAACATTCCTCATGTAAGATATCAATGTTGTCAATATAGAATTTTAGAGCTTGAAGGAAATTCAGAGATCATCGAGTATACACATTCATCATTTTATTTTATTTTACAAAAAGCAGGACGTGGAATAACTTGATAACAAAGCTAGTTGTTAGAACAGCTAAGAGAAAACCCCAACATCCCGAGGCCCAGGACTATTCTTTTTTCCATTATACCATGCTGCTTCTAGAATAATTTTAGACTATAGGAAATGCAGTCCTGGGGAAGATATTTATAACAAGTCTCTGGCTCATTTAGCATGCCGTTGTTTGGGGTATCCAGCTGCACACTTTGTTCTTGTCAGTAATAAATTATTTCCTGACAATTTGGTTGACAAACGGGATCCCAGCCTCAATGATTTGCACACATCTTTTAAAAAATGATCAGGTTAACTGTTCTAAATAGCTTTTTTGTCCTTCACTTATCTTCCGGCATGGAGAAAAAGAAGATTCAAGATCTTCAGTAAGAGTGTAAATCACACACACCGTCAGAACTTTGTTTATATAACATTTAGGGTGAAGGTACCCTTTTATGAGCTTTTGTAATCCAACGGAGAATCTCTGAAAGCCACAAAACCTCTCCTGTGCCCTAAAACTAACTAAGTTTGCTTTTCTAACTTCCCAGTGGGCTAGGATACAAAGTACGTGGACACTCAAAGGTTTGAAAAGCAAAACAGAATCAAGAGGTGGGGGTGGGGAGGGGAATGTAGGGGTGGCCAATAAGGATTCTTTTACAACTCATATTTCTCTATTGAAAACTGAGATTTCTGGTCACATTGGGGCAGAATAATTGATAGCAGCTGCAGATGAGAAGGTTTGAACATGTATCTCCCCAGGCAATATTTTCTTTGGTTTTCTCAAAGGTATGTTGAAAGTATAGCAGTTTAATATTGAGTCAGAGTGTCTTTAGTTAGCTAAGTGAACTAAAACAACTTATTTATTCCGTTTTCTTCACAAAAACTTGCCTTATCCCATGTTTTTTCTTAGACCACCACTGTGTGGTCGTGACATTTGCCTGTCATCAATGTTGGTGATTCTGAGAGACCCTCCTGTAGTAGGGGGTGAGTGAACGCAGAGTGCCCACGGGCTGGCACCATTTCTGCTGCAGACTGGCCTCTCAAAGTCAAGAATCCTTGGCCTATTAGTGAGGAAAAATTCAGGATTATAGGAATGACTTCTCTTTCAGTTCCCATTGTTAATAATAGCAAGATAATGAAGAGGAAACTAATCTTTGAGATGTTTGAAGGTCTTCTTAGTACAGGCAATAAACAAGTTGTAATTTAAGAGACAGTAATACTTCGAAATGGTGAAAATGAGTCCAAAATATTTCCAAACTAATGTGCTTCCTTTTGGAAGCATGTGGGCATTTTTCAATATAGATGTTCTTCAAAGGGCAAGTCTCTGATTCCTTTAATAAAATATTTCTTTAAAAACTTCACATTTCTTTCCTTTAGTGAAGGTTCTCCTTTTGAATGCTACTATTATGATAAATAGAATAAAAAGGGTATGAAAAGGCTATTAAAATAATTACAGAAGTTCAGGTCATAAATTATCTGTTGATTCAGACTGTCATCAGGTAAGTCAATTGCTTCAATGTTAAGACTAATTGGCCAGACTAGAGAATTGGCTATAAATGACTTCAGACATCTGGATCAGATCTAAGTCATCAGCTTGGCCAGTGTGATCCAACCTGCACTGAATATTCCCCTCATTTGAGCAATAGACATTAAGTGTTATTGTGTTACTGGTATTTTGTGATATTAGTTTGCCACTCTGCCACAAAACATGATGGGATTAAACACACACAATATGGGATAATGGTGAGATAATGGGATAATAGTGATCAGCAGCCCAGGTGTCTCATCTTAGAGAAACATGGCCAAATTAAACAGCTAGTGAATGTTGACTATGGATTGGGTTCATGAGCTAGCTAATTTTTTTTTTCAGATTGCTGTGGTTAAGAAAACTCATATTTAACCAGTTTTGCGTGCTTCCTAAAATATCTAACCTAGACACTACTGTCCAGCTCAATCTCCTCCTTCTCTGCGCCTTGCAAAAATATGAGACCAGAAATGGTTTACACTTCTATATGGGCATGCATGCATTTATGTATGAGTGAATTGTCTAAAAAGCGTCATAGGCTTTTAAAACTAAGAATCTCCTGGGACTAGAAAAATGCAAGATCTCAACAAACGAGGAAATAAATGTGGCAACAAGACATCCTCTCATCTGACCTAACCCCCGTAACTTAGGGGTTCACTCAGCTCTTGTCCTCTCAGTGTGAACATTGTTAATTTAGTAAAATACAATGAAATCAGGACAGTTGACAAAATCTGTTCTTATTCACTGCATTTATCTGGTGACCAGGAAAATATTTTCAATGTGACAACAGGCTTAGTCTCTTCTATATAAAACTTCTCCTAGTCTTTCACTTGAACTCTTGATAATATTTTACTTCAACAAAAATAGTCAAACTTTAAAGCTATATTATGCCAATACCTCATTTAACTCTATGATTGCAAGAAAAGAAGGTGTACTGCAAAACTAAACTTCCTAAATATCTGAAAGTTTTATTTTTGAACTTCAAACCTTTAAAAAAATTGAATTATTTTTATTGGAAACATAATTATACTTGAAATTTCTCTGCTTTCTTAAACACCTTAAATGATATATTAAACATAACTATTTTTATGACTCAGGTATAACTATAAATATAAATGTACCAATACACTTATGGCCCATTAAAAGTTTGAAGCAGTTCACCTTTTCAATAAATCTTTATATTATCTCAAATTACTATATTTTATTCGTCTGCTTTTAGTAGTTTTTCTGTTAGCTATTAATCCTTGCCATTCTTGGGGTGCCTACTCTATCACTCAGTTCTATCTCTTTTCCTTTTGCAGTTTCTAATCTGCTATGGTCTGGGAAGCACATAGCTAGCATTCTTAAAATTTTGTGAAAACAGGAGAAACATGCTTTATGAAGTGAATGAGCTTTACCGTCTGGATGTCAGGAAAACTGTTTCTCTTGCCCAGAGGCCTTATTTGCTTATGTAGTGGAGGGACACAAATTATTTGCTTTCAGATGACACCAGACTCTTTGCATGGGGAAATTCTTTGATATCTGATAACTCCACCATTAATGTTCTAGGTGCTTTGATTCTCTGGGGAATGTAGAATGAACATACTCATAATAATATGGGTGCTTTTAGGCATGCAAAATACATATCCTAGCATACATCCTCAGGTGTTTATAGTGTAAAAAAAATGTATAGTTGTCAGGAAAATGAATGCTCTAAGAATTGACGCATAAGTATTGTGGTGTATATGTTTTATTTTAATATGAACTTAGCTATTTTTAGTTAAAATAGGTTTGATAATAATCGATGTATTTGTTTACACATTCTAAAAAGGGGAGTTAAGCCAAACTTCACTGGAAAAGAAAAAAGTAAGCTAGGTGAAAATTAGAGATAGACAACTTATTGCCATAGAGAGAGAAATAAAAATCTCAAAATCTTTACAAGTGTGGGAGGACTGAGGAATCTCTTGCTGAGTGAAAAAAAAAAAAAATTTAGTCACTCGAATTAAAATGTTTCCACTTTGGGAGCAAATGAAAAATTTAATGTTTTTCTGACATAGTCACACCTAATATAACAGTCTTTCCTTTGTAAGAGAATTCTCCATCTTAAAATCCTAGAATGCTCTGATGTCTAAGGCATAGACACCTTAGCAAGCATTTTCATTCTCTTTCTCTGATTCAGGAAGCTTCTTTAGTAGGTCACAAATAAACTTTAATTGCATTTTGTAATTAAAAACATGTTCAAATGATTACTTTTAAAAGCCCTTAATATGAAGTACTTTCATTCCTTTTTAAAATGGAAGTTTTGCAAAGACTTACGAAAGTGTCCTAGAAAAGTATATGTGAATTTATATTTCTTTAAAAAAATTATTCAGCCCAAATGGTTCCTCTTTAACCTTTTCTACATCTTTTCTAAGTTGTTAATTTAGTTCAATATTGTTGGGATAGTTGTGTAGTTCCATCTGCTTCTCTCTCTCTCTCTCTCTCTCTCTCTCTCTCTCTCTCTCTCTCTCTCTCTGTGTGTGTGTGTGTGTGTGTGGGTGGGTGGGTGAGGTAGCTGGAATATGAGGGGTGAGTTGTGGAGGAGAAAATTGAGATATGAAGGTATTTGGTGATGTGTTTGGGGAGTTGATATCAACCTTGAGAGCTGACTGCCTTCAGCTTGACTGATAATAGTTATTTTTCTTTCTTCTCTTCTTTTTAAATCACTAAAATGTTTAAGGGTTTGCAGGATCAAATTAAGTACACCTGGTAGGAACTGCATTTGTGTTGCAATGATCTGTGAGAACCGATTTAGTCAGCTATGGAGTTAGGTTCCGATTCCTGCTTTGTCCTCACATACAGTAGTTTGTTTACCTCTTTTCCATGGCTAAAAATGAAAAACAATAAACACAGAGACCATTTGCTCTTTTTCCATCTTTGCGTATTATGCAACAATTTGCCTAACTGGGCAGAAAGTGACAGCATTTCACTCCCAGAAGAGATGCCAGTTGTGTGTATCTCATTGCAATGTTCAACTAGATCAACTTCACTGAAAATATCAAAGAAGTGCCCCTTTAAGGCCCTTTCTCTGACCTCTAATGCAATTCATTTCATAGAACACGAAAAACAAATCACCAGAATAAACTTCCTGAATTGTAGTTGTGAGCTAATTCTCAATCTACTTATAAATATTATTAGGAGTATTGGCTAAATGCTACCATATGTTAAGGCAGAATTTGTAGAATCAAAATGCCATACACATCACAAAATAAATGGAGTTCACTGCTTCTATCATCCTTAGTTATTTTAACTTTATACTTGTGGTGTGTTATGAAGGCTATTTCCCCCTAAGGAACATGTGCAGTGTGTAAATTATTAACTCGTTAATTCCTGAGGTCCTTAGGCTTCAAGGACACAGCTGTTTATTTTTCTCTAGTTTGCTGGTTTCATAAATGTGGAAACTGAAAGACTTACAGCAGGAAATTAGTGCTAAGCCAAAAATAGAGCTCAGGTTTTAGTTTTTAGTATGGTATTGAAGAGCTTTTGCATGGAAATAAATTTATACTATTTGTAGGCATGATATCAATTGAGATTAGAAAAATTGTTTCTGACTGACTATAATATTTAATTGCTTTAAGTTACTTTAAAGTATAAATATGACATTTTGGTTTTGGGAAACGTATTGCCCTTAAAGCACTATCACTTAACTGAAACTTATTCAGTGAAATTATTAATCTACTAAGAGAAAGATAGCCTGATAAAGTCAACACATACAAGTTTGACTCAGGCCGGGTGCAGTGGCTCATGTCTATAATCCCAGCACTTTGGGAGGCCGAGGCGGGCAGATCACCTGATGTCAAGAGCTCAAGACAGCCTGACCAACCTGGAGAAACCCCATCTCTACTAAAAATACAAAAAGTTAGCCAGGCATGGTGGCACATGCCTGTAATCCCAGCTACTCGAGAGGTTGAGGCAGGAGAATCTCTTGAACCTGGGGGGTGAATGTTGCGGTGAGCCAAGATCATGCCATTGAACTCCAGCCTGGGCAGCAAGAGCAAAACTCAGTCCAAAAAAAAAAAAAAAGGATTGACTCTGCCACCACACGTATCATGAATCCAGTTGTCATCTACTGTGTGACACTTAGTGAATGAGGAATCAGGAGACAGTAGAACTAAAAAGAGCCAGTCTGGACAAAAAAAAAAAAAAAAAAAGAAAGCAAATTTATGATGGCTTTTGTTTTGTGTATTTCAGAATTCTCCAGAGGCCTTACAAGCTACTTGGCATTTATTTTTTAAAAATAATCCTTCTACTATATATACTATAATTATATACGTAATTACAGCTTGTTTTAGGATCATCTGTGAAAAATGTATTACAAATACACTTTGAGGATGTGACTACAATAATAACACAATGGAAGGTAGCTGTTTCTAAGGATAATTCGACAAATACTAACAAAGAGTTTACTAAAGCAACACTGATTGAAAGGATACAGATAGAACTAAGGACACGAGGAGAAGAGAAAAATCAAATAGACGTGGTTTGCATTCACAGTAGAGTATCTTAGCAATTATAAGATGGAATACTTTAGAAAATATTTTACACATAAGCATTTTCGAAAGGCCTGAAAAATTCTTTTAGGAATTCCTCAGCATTATTGTTACCTTTTTCTTTTCTTTTTTTTTTTTTTTTTTTTTTTTTTTTGAGACGGAGTCTTGCTCTGCTGCCCAGGCTGGAGTGCAGTGGCCGGCTCTCAGCTCACTGCAAGCTCCGCCTCCCGGGTTCACGCCATTCTCCTGTCTCAGCCTCCCGAGTAGCTGGGACTACAGGCGCCCGCCTCGTCGCCCGGCTAGTTTTTTGTATTTTTTAGTAGAGACGGGGTTTCACCGTATTAGCCAGGATGGTCTCGGTCTCCTGACCTCATGATCCGCCCGTCTCGGCCTCCCAAAGTGCTGGGATTACAGGCTTGAGCCACCGCGCCCGGCCACCTTTTTCTTTTCTGAATAGTCTTTGAGCATCAAAATTTCTGTATCAGTGCCATTGTAATCATACTATGTAAATATGTTGCCCATCACATGAATTCATGAATTAGGGTGAAGTCACAAATGGTGAATGGGCAAGGCACAAAGAGAGTTCAGTAATTTTACACTGAGGAGATAAAGGAGGGGAAAAAATTCACAGGAAACTGTATTTCCATTGCAGATGTTTTTCTTTTTCACGTATGCTTTCAGCATCTTAATTGTGAAAACTCATGGTCATTCATAATTATAAGAAAATCTCGTGTAATGGTGGTCATTTCTACAGCAGAATGCGACTATTGACTGTTTACTAGAAAAAGGGAGACTCAAAGCATATTTGGAAACAAGTGGAGAACAAGGGAACGAAGCAGAAAGGGCTACAATGAGGATTTAACGAGGGATGCTGTTGGTTCCAGTGATTCTCAGTAGTGGCTGTTTATGAGATTCGTTTTTGAGTACTTTAAAAAGTACTGATGTCTGCCACAAACCCCTCTCTGCCAAACCCCACCCTCCATATTCTGATTCAGTTGAGAGTGGAGGACAAACAAAATATGGAAGACTTTTGGTGTGCAAACTGATCTGATGACTAGTCCTAAAGATTGCTTAGAAATAGTGAAGATGGGGGGGAAAAGCATGGAGGAAATCTTAATATAGAAGGGACCCAGACAAGAAAGAGAATGCATTGATAGAAACAATGGGAAAAGAGGCATGTAGTTCATGGACAAACCATCCAAGGATCTTAACTGTGGTAAATAGAAGATGAGTGAATATTCCCAAGAGACATGTACTTTCCTGTGTATGGATGTAAAGTAGATAATTGATATTTATTGGTAAATCTCCCCAAACCTGGCTTTTTCACACTAAATTTCCAGCTACTACTAACAACTTCCACTGTGCATTCCTCCAGAAGTTTCTGAAATTGGTACCAGACAAAGAGAGCTATCAGGCATTTTCAGCAGTCCATAAAATTCTGGATCAATTAAATAAGAAAGAAACAAAAGGATTAAAGTGGTAAGTCAATGGTAATACTGAGAGTATCTACGAGGTTCCTACCCTGAAACAGAATAGTTGAAGAGTTATGCAATTTGTGTGAGGTTTCTGAGGAATCTTTATTTTGCAAGATTTGTAACACTATGTTATTTTGGCTGAGGATACCATAAAAACAAAGTCATTTCCAATAGTGCACCAAAAATCTTGCACTTTTTCTGTTTTCCAAGCTCAAGGGACTACCTATCGTTCTAAAAATACATCAGCCCAAACTACCTTTGCTTTTTTTTTTTGAACGTCTTTGTGTCTTCAATATCATTTTTTTAGTCTTACTCCAAAAGTCTCTGTTAAACATCTTGCAGTTGATGAAAGACAGTATCCAGGTATGCTGTCATCCAGAACACACACATCTTTAATATCACTTTCATGTTGTTCTGTTTACTTATCTGCCTCTCTTTCTGGATAAACTGAGAGTAATTCAAGGAGGGTTTACAGCCATTGCCTTGCAGAATGTCTGTTTTTAATTGCACTGGAAAGCTATCCCTTCTGTTGGGTAACTAGAACCCCTAATGAAAGAGAACTGGACAAATGCCTGCTGCATTAAGTTGACACCCTTCACCTACTTGGAAATGTTCTTTTTGGCCAGTTCTGTTGAAGCAACTTCAGTTATGTCAGTTGAGTCTGTCCCGTGGTATGTTTTTGTGGGGGTGTGTTCATCAGTCTCAAGGGGTGTATGAATCAACTAAAAATATACTAAAATTTTGCTTGTTTGTGCAGCACATGTGCTTTGAGAGAAAGAAAGATTTGTTTAGATTCTCAAAGTGGTCTAAGGCCCAAAACAGATGATAAAATAAAACACTATCATAAGCAGTGAAAAACTAGACAGTTTCTCACTGAATTCCAAAATTAGATGAGGATGACCATTGTGATTACATCATATTTATTGGAAAATAAAGGCAAAATTTATTACTTGCAGCATTATGATAGTCTACCTAAGAACAAAACAAAAAACTAACTGAAACTTTTAGTACTAAAACTAATAGAATTCACGAAAGTGGCTAGATATAAAATAAATTTAAATGCCAATAGGTTTAGATTTGCAAAATCGCTTGGTAATATAATTTTTAACAATCCCAATTCATCAGTAATAAAAGCATATAGCACATCAAAATTTAATAAGCTATTTGCAAGACGTCTACCAGAAAAATAAAATAACTTTCCTGACAATCATGAAGGAGGACTTAATAAATACAAAGCTGTGCTGTATTCCTCTGTGAGGTTACTTAGTATTGGAAAAATTCCAAGTAAATGTATAAATTACCTCAATGCAGCTAAAAAATGTAAATTTAAATAATAATGAGATACATTTTTATCTTTCAGATTAGCAAAGCTTAAAAATATGTGGAATTGGGTATTTTCTCATACATTGCTGATAAAGGTGTAAATTGTTACAACGTTTTGCACAGTAACTTGGAACTATGCAGCAAAGTTTTAAATTTTTCCCTCCATAGTTCTGTTTTTAGACATTTATTCTCCGGAAATATTCACCCAAGTAATTGTAATAGCGATATATTAGAAACATCATGAAAATTTGTCAATAAGAATTGGGTTAAAAATTATTTTCCATCCCTTTGGGGAAATACTGGGCAGACATTAAAAGGATGTGGCAGTGTTACCCATCAAACAAAAATCTTGTCCTTGTTTATAATGACAATTATGCAAAAGCAAGCTGTGTGTATAGTTTTGATATAATTACATCTTTGTTTTTTAAAAAAGTATATGTGTGTGTTTGTGTAAGGGTGTGTGTGGGTGCGTGTGTGTATGTGTAGGAGGCATGTAAGAAAGTTCATGAGGGAATAGACGGATCGGTGGTCATTTCTTGGAGTAGAATTTCAGGGGCTTTTTGTTATTTACATCTTCCTCATTTTCATGACTCTTCAAGACTTTTACAATAACAATATGTTATTTGTTTAATTGGAAACAAACATAAAGATTTCTTTATCTCTTCAGCCTGTCACCTTAAGATTGTTATGGCTTTATCTCTGTTTTCACCATTTTCATAACACAACCCTTTTTAGGGGAACTGCCTACCCGGTCCCTCGGGAGAAGACAGACACCATTCACTATTTTATAGCTGAGTAAAGCTAATGATGGAAATGACAATGATAATGACAAGAGAGGGCCTGACATATTTCTGAGCTTTTCGTCAACTTTTACTGCTCGCTCTTCACCTCCCTTTGATCCCCTGCCCTAAATGAGAGTGTTAAAATGTATGTCATTAAAGTTAATTTAATTTGAAGCACACATATTAAAAAAGGAAAAGAATTACAAAGATCCTTCCGCTTTACCAAAAGAAAATTATATTCCTCAGACGGTCAAGGCTAGGCAGAGCTTTTTAAAGCTGGAATGTGAAATTTCGGATCTAGAGCTTTTCTTGATAAGGAAAAAAACTTCTAAATGGAGATAAAAATTAAATTGGAAACATCCAGATGTATTTACAGAGGCCTATTTGTTGGTTTTCAAAGTAGTTACTACATCCCCAGGTCTCTAGGTTTTTTATTAAAATGGTTTTTAAGAAATATCTCATCATTGCATAATCTATTGGGCACAAAGAGAATGTTATTGTAATCAGATACTGAAGAATGTTGAACAAACCCCATCATTTCTTTAATTTTATTGCCATTTTGATTGTATGATTATTTATTTCAACATTAAAGAATATTTCTCTTTTAAACTCTCTACCGATCAAGCACACAATGAGTTATTTTAAAACACATTCCAAATATTTTATTTCACCCAGCTTCCTGTTGACAGGTACAATAGTCCCATCTTAGTTCTGTTCACACAAGAACACATTTTGAAACCCAATTAATAAAAGGTAGAGCTAGGCAAGCTCTGCAGAGCCCAGCACCTGCTGAGCAAACTGTCAAATGTTTGCCACGGTACTTAGGGCTGTATTATGGCAAAATGGAAAAAAAAATAGGCATGGGAATAAAATCTAAAACCCACAATGAAATAGTTGATTAAGAAAATTAAGCCATTTAGTACAGACCCATGCCTCTGCCTCCTGGAGGAAGCCTTAGGAGGCTGTGTGGACCAGAGTCAGTTAAAACATTTGTCCTCTATGGCAATGACTGCTTAATTTTATTCACAAAGGACTCCTTTGGCATTCATCTACATTTTCAGACCCCTTTTCAAATTTATTCATAAGTTTCCTCTTTCCCAGTGACCCCAACATACTCGGTGCTGGGAAAGAGTCTGTCAACAAATGGCAGATCTGCACCTAAGCCAGCATGAAGCCTTAGGGGTCCTGAGGCCCAACTTCAGATAGCTCCTTGGTATGGGATAAGGTTGAGCTCTTAGTGTCCCTGAGTCAGGCATTTTAATTGCTGGATTTTTTTTTTTTTAATGTTTAAGGGAGGCGGGAGAGGAAAATGATAAGGGAAGCTTTGAGGGAATAGTGATGAATGGACATGGCTCAACTTTTACCTCCTTCAGAAAGCCTCCTCCAATTAATTCTATTCTTACACTAACCATCCCTTTATTCCACCCCTTTATTCTAAGTTTCCCCAGCCCCTGGGTCCATAGTTGGCCCAGAAAAATTTTGTGTCTTCTGAATTGCTTTTGTTTGTTGCTTTAGTTACTGAACTCCCCAGCTAGCCTATGAAAAATTTCAGAATCCTAGGAATATGTCTTCCATTGCTTTATGGAATTTAATAGTGCCTAGTTTACTCAGTAGGAAGGAGAGAGCTCAATTAAGTATAAGAATTATATTAATTAGCTAAAAAAATTAGAACCCTGAAGGTTTTCTGGAAACAAACAAGCAAACAAAAACTACTAGAGCAAATGCAGCCGGCAGAACTTTTTTCTCAAATAAGAACCTCTTCAATTTGACATGGCCATGAGCTATTCAGGGCTCAGGCTTAAAGGGAGTGTCTTCTAAATTGTGATATTTATTAGGAGCAATTTTGGTGACTTGATGTAGATTGAGGACATTCACATGTTTAGAAAGAGTCAGTCACATGGCAATGGTATTCTCTGTAATATTTATTTATATCCACATCTTGTTTTTTAAAGGATTTGAAAAGATTAATGAGATTAAATACAACATATCAATTAAAAATTGTTAAGAAAGGAACACGAAACCAGATTCATAAAATAGAGTTAAAATTAAGACTACATTGAAAACAGATCTTGCAAACACTTGCACACTTGCCAAAAATTTGGACCTAAGCTTCCTGGCAACTAACCTGAAATAGATTAGGTACGCGATCAGGTACACAATAGATAGTATTTAAGTGACAGAAATAGTTCACACTGTTCAGGAGAACTGTAACGAGTCTTAATGCAAAATACAGGCAAAGACCTCTTGAGGATGTTTATCAAGTTATGACTGCATAATACCTCTCGTTCATGACAACATTCTTAATCGTGGACCAGCTTGAGTTTCACGAGGTGCGTTTACAGTGTCTTTCAATATGAACAATCTTCACATCAAATGTAGTTCAGTAAAAGCAATTCTACTGATATTTACACAGGAGTTCTATGAAATAATTTCCTCTAGTCCATCTAAATTTGGGAATAGATTTGAGAGTATCTGCCCAAATGGAAGGACTACTCTATCAATTAGGTAGGGCTAGTTTGTGCCAGAAAATGTCAGCTGCTTAAAACTACAATATTTAATTTTTGTTCAGGCAACATGTTCATAATGGGTTAAAAAAGGACTGCGCTCATTGTAGTTATTAAGGAACCCTGGGTGAATAGAGGCTTCATGCTTTCATGATCACAGAGACTGAGGGAAAGGACACAGTAAACCACATAGTAGCTCTTAAAACTTTGGCCCAGAACAGTCATCACGTCTGCTGACTGAAGCAAATCAGTCATCAGGCCAGGCCAGTCTTCTGTAGAAAGGGATGTGCAATCCTCCCATAGGGAAGTGCACTGAATATTGTAAACAACAATACAGGTTGTGACAACCATGTGTCCTTAACAAAACAACCTAAATAATGATTTTCTTAATTGACACTTCCCAACATATTGGGTGACAGAAATTTCCAAATTGAATCATTCCCTACTGACTCCCTGAAGTGGTAGTGTTCTCTGCTGGCAGTTAAAAATGAGAACTGCCTGCTTTCAAGGATAGACCAGCTGGAGGTAGGATTGATATTCTACCATGAAGATGCAGCAGCCTCAAGGACCTCTGCCAGAATATGCTCTACCACTTAATACTTTTTATTGCTTTTGACAACTTATACTCCACGTTTTTTTTCTTCTCTAGGAAAACATATTGGTAACTAGACATATACGTAACATAGATTGGTATAATGACGATGTCTTTTATGATTCATCTTAACCATTCTTTCATGACCCCTCCCATCAAAAACATTCAGTGACTTCCAGTGACATTCCTAGCATTTTTGACACCTTGACTGGACCATTTTTATAACACACCCCACTTTGTGATGAAATTATTTTCATGTAGTAATTAGTAATCAATATAATTTTTAAATCTTCTGTTTTAAAACAACAAATGAAAAGAAGTGATTTTGATTCTAAAGACTGTGCAAGTTTGGGGTATTTTATATATGAATTAAAATTTGCACCTATCAAATAAAAAATGTTACACTTGCATTTTGCATTTAAACGAAAATAGGAAACTCCAAGTGATCCCACAGTAACTCAAGTTCTGTTTCTCTGACTCAGAATCGCAGCTATGTCTGTCCAAGGCAATTGCCAACGTTTCCCCATTTATCCTAAATGATTGAGTGGGGTACGCTTGGGGAACAATTGTTTAACTGGGAATTTGCTGAATTAACTTCTATGTTGAACACAATGTTTAATAAAGGACAAATAATAAAAATGTGCTAATTCAAACCATGAAATGTATTATTAAAACTCGATGCTAATGGCAGCAATTGTTTAAAACTAAGACCAGAAATGATTTTTTTTTTTTTTTTTTTTTGAGGAGGAGTTATTTTATCACTTCATTGTTTAGAAATGTCGACAGGAAGTGATGATTAGAATCAGAATGACTGGGTTTTATTAGAGCTTTAAAATTTTTTATAGACAGGGTAACCCCTCATTGTCCATACCTAGAACTCCCTTATACTTGGTCAGCCACTGGTGACTCCTCAGTGTTTACATAATTGAGTGCAAAGTGGTGATCTTTCGCATAGTTCTCCAATATATGGCCTCAACTTCCTTCCAGCCTACTCCTCCACAATTCACCTATTGTGAAAATACCCCATCATCTAGAATTGTGAAAATATTTTGTACCCAGAGCCCTCCTCTTAAAAAAATACTTCTGTGTGTGTTCAGATTTCTCCCTCTGACAATGTAAGTATAAAGAGCACAGGCTTTAGAGCCAGGATTTTCTAGGACTGGATTTTCCCTCTGCAGTTTATAGATTGTGTGACCTTGGACAAGTTATCCAACCCATCTGGGCCTTATCCTCCTCATCTGCAAAAATGTTGATTACGTAGCCCATTTACAGATACCACTGGATGAGATGAGAACACATAAAATATATGTAAAATTGTCTTATCACTCCATATCTTTCATTATTCTCCCTTAATAAGTTTTGCATATCTAACAGTTACAGGACTTTGATCAAAACAGACCTGCATAGAGTTTGAACAACTGAATTGAATTGATTGGGCTTCATTCATGGTATACAAGCTACCAAAGTCACATGGTCTAAGCCCAAGCTCCAGTTCTTTCTACAGTTGCCTCAGCTGTGAGTCTTGAGCATTGTCATAAGAAGAGAATCTAGGATATTTCTCATTTGGCTTCAGTTCCTCTTCTTCAGCTGTCCAGACCTTTTTCATTTAGAACAAACACTGTGACAAAATGAGGAGGCTGCAGAAGCACAAGTGGGAATGGCAGCTGACTGCATGGGGAGGAGGTGTCCATTTCACCTTCAGGACCATCTTAGCATTTTGAGCAGCTCATAGGTCAGGAATGCTGTTGTCATCAGGGTTAGAGCTATGTCCTGAATAAATACCAAGTTAGGAGGAAGATGACTCAGAGCTGCCTAAACCTCATACTCCTCTGATATTTTAAGCAACAGAGAGTGGCAAGCAGCTGTTAGATATCTTCGCTTCTTTGTTCAGGCAAAGCTTAGCCTGTTCCATTTGGAAAGAAAATGGTCATAATTTCCAGCCCATTTTAAACTCTTCCTTCTTAGAATTGTTACTGCACACATAACCTGGGTCACACAACTTAGTTTTCTGCAATCTCAATTCTTTTTCTAATTATTTCCTCTTCCCCAAATGAATATTAAGTTTGTTGTGTAAAGAGAATATACCTTACATTCCTCTTACATTCTTTCCAAACTCAAAGATTAGCCTTTGACCCAGAGTAGGTAGTGCATACAAACACTAATTTCATTTGTATAGGACTTTAATATGAAAAAATACCTGTATGTCCATTCTTTTGTTTAAACTTCACTACAACCTCATAAAATTATTATCTTTATTTTATAAACCAGGAAACTAAGGTTTAGAGAGATTAAGTATACTGCCAAGGATAAGGATCATACAGCTAGTAATTAGCAAATCCTGCATTTGTGTGTGTGCGTGTGTGTGTGTATTCACTCCATAAATCGTATCTTAAATACTCATGCATTAATGACAGATTAATTGAAAACCTTTAAAAAATATATTTAATTTTTTTTCTACTTATTAAAGTCTTGTTCCCTAACTTGTTTTTCTGGCTCTGAAAGCAGCTAGAAAACCATTTTGTAATTTGCAAAGATGTAGATCTAGAACCTAATTATTTCATTTGTACACAGAAAAGAAAATCTGTACAAATGTAAGAAGAAATGGCACAGGAAAATCCTCAAGTAATAAGAAACCATAAATTCATTTGTATTTTAGGTAATATGTTTATGGCAGATATTCAGAGAATTAACATTATTTTGGGGCACCATTATTAATCTGAAAGATTAGGAAGGGCGTGGAAGAGTCTGTGCGGTTAAGGAGAGCAAAAATTGTGTAAATAATATCAATTGGTAGACTCATTTGATTTAGTCAACAGGTTTTATGAAGCACCTGCCTTTTCTGTCATGGCTGAGGAGTGGTTTTCAACACTTGTTGACATTCGGGTAGGTCAGATACTCCGTGAGTTCAATCAAGATAACCCTGTTTACCCACTAAGATGACTCAGAGAGCTGCTAGAGACCTAGTTTTTCATTTTAGTCTCGTGCTGCAAATGGTCAGCAACTCTGAGATTGATCGAAGACACTTGCCTCGATTATTATGCTATGATTCATAGATTCTTACTATAGAACATAATTGAGTATTTGGGTTTCCTCTTTCAGTTAGGGAGAGTAAACAAATTTCTTGTTTATATCGACAAATCACAATTTGAGCAAGTTAAATATTAAAACCTATTGAAACAGAAAAAGAAGTTGAGTTTAGGTGTGGATCATGTCAAGAACAACTATTTAGTCTTTTTTGAGAGATGATGTGCAAACATTTCATGCTGCTTGCCTAATTAATGTCCTCAGTAATTTACTACACCTTTTACTTCATTCATGAAAATTTCAAAGGATTAACTATGAATGGATATTTGAGGAAGTTAACTTACTGGATCACCAAAGTAGGGAAAGAGTGGCCCAAGGAAGGGTGGGGAGTAGAAAAGTGCTCAGGAGATAGTTGTTGAAGCTGCAGAGAAATCTCTATTTCTATCTCCTTGTTTAAACCCTTCATCCCACTCAATGTGCATTAACCTGAAATATTAATACATCACTGTGCTTCTCCCTTAAAAATAATGCATAGGCATTTAGATTGATGATTACTACTGCATTCAAGGTTCTGTAAATAATGATAACATAACTGTCTAGCACATTATATAAGATCACCTAAATTATAAGTAGAAGATGTATCACGTCATGGTCAAGTCTAATATATATAATTTATGGGCTTTATTCTCACTGTTGCAAGTGTCTGTTGAAGAGGGCAGGAATAATGACCCTTATCCAGAAAAATAGATGAAGCCTGTGTCTTTTTCTAAATCTAGAGTTTAAGAAACTGTGCAATCCAAAGGAAAATCCCTTTCAAGGGGAAAAATTAAATCATTTAAGATCACCCCTCCCACTAGGTTCTATTAACCACATTTTGTGAACTTGGTATGTGTCTGACACGATGATGAGTATAATGGCAGTGGTGGTAGGAGGCGTAAAAAAGTGTTGGACATGTGCCTCATTTTCACTGTTAGCCCTATTTCTTTGAAGAAAGGATGGCAGTCAGTCTTTTTCTTCTGTTTTGGGAACATCCCAAAGAATTATTAAAAATTGTTTTAACTTTCATTTTGTCCTCAGGCTTTGATTTTTTTTTGTTCTCTGAACCTAATTTTACACTTTTTCATAGCTATAAGTATTCATCTTTTAAATATTTCTTTCTCTTCCAAAACAGCTTTCTCATATCTTATCTTGCCTGTCTTCTTTCTTTTAGATTTTTGCTGAGTTTCTTAACATAACTACTTTGAGCTCCATCGTGGTAATTTTTCCATCTGTTATGACTTTGTAAGCCTGTCTACAAACCTTGCATCATCGTCACCTATTGGTGCATAGAACTGAATTATTCTTCTTCCCAGTTCAGAGCTTATTGTACATCCACAAGACTTTTCTTTTGTTTAGCCATATACCTTAATCCATTTCTACATCTGTTCTCCTTTTTTCATAGGCAAACATTAATCATTTCATGCATTAATTTGAAGTTCATGAAACAGACATTATATAGGTCGAAACAGTCAAATATCAACAAATTCATATGATTCAAATTAACATGTCTTCCTATTTCCCATTTCTTATTAATTATAATATTCAAAAATTGAAAAATATACAATATTTGCATATTTCCTTTTCTGACTAAGTTAGTGGTGCCACCTATATCAAATAGCTAGTTCCTACAAACATGGCGCTGTTCCTGGGTTCTGTATGCTCTTCCAGTAGCATCGGCTGCTGCCTAGTTATCACGAGGTGCAATGATTTTCCTTTCCCTGCCAATATCGTTTTAGATATATATGGGTCTTTGCAGTTGTTGAAATAAATTTAGCTGATATTTGGCAATTAATGTTCTAATTTCAGAATACTTTCTCTCCTATTCTCCATCCCTTTGTCTGTTTGGTCTTTGTCTTTTCCATTTTTTAACAGTATATTTAAGATCTTCCATTGCGTTTTTAATGTTAACCATTGTAAGTTTAATATCCAAGGTCTTTATCATGTTTTCTGATTGTTCCTTTGTCGCAGCATCTTATTCTTGATTCATGGATGTAATATTTTCTTTCATCTTTCCAAAAATATTAATCATAGTTTCATCTCTTTTCCTCCAACTAACTTCTTATATTTTCCATTTCCAGTACCTGGTCATAGTTTAGAGTGGAGGTTTGAAAAGTGAATTAGAAGCTCTGTGCTCATGGTTGGGACTTGCCAACTGTGGACTTCCCTATGGCCTATGCTGGCAAGGCTGCTCAGAGCCTGTAATGCCATTGTCTTCAGGGCTTCCCTCTCTGGTTTATCAGTATTTCCAGATAATGATCTTCTGATCTCCAACCTAGATAGCATGAGGCTAGCTATTAGCATTCTGGTAACTGAGGGATCTCAAAGTTCAGTATGTAAACTTGCACTTAATCCCCCTATCCTGAGTATGCCATTTCTTTTTTCCACTAGGCTTGATGTCCCCCAGGTCAGAGAGTCTCTGTTTTCCTATGTCTGGAGAATAAGCTTCCAGTTCTACTGTTGTGTGGAGTAGAAGTCACACAGACTAGAGGAGGATATCTGAAGATAGATTTCATAAACAGTTTTAACCAGTCCTCTTTGGTTTTGTTTGGTTTCACCTTATCCCCACTTTCAGAGCCATATGGTGCTAAAACTATCTGGACCTTGGGAAGATTTTGCCAAAGCATTAGAATAGTTTCCCAGATTTCTGCTGCCAGTTTAGGATTCACTTTCTTAGTTCATGAAGTCATTTAATATTCATTCTTTTTTTTCATCTTCTGAAGTTTTATTGCTAGTCTCCCGTTCTCTGTTCTCTTTGTCCTTATAAGTTTATGCTTTGAAATATCCTTTTACCATTGTTTTATGGGGTTTCTGTGGGGGGTAAATTCAAAGGCACACATCTAATCCCCCATTTTTAACTGGAAATCCCTCTATTATCTTGTATTATTTGGTTCTTGTTTCTTTAGTTTACTTGGTTACTGTTTTATTGTTGCTTTGAGTAATCAATCACTTAACTTATTTACGTAAATCTCAGTTTCTGATAAATGTCTCTAAAATAAAAAATTTCATTAGTACTAATTTACTTCCAAAATTTGACCTTTAAGCTTTCATTGTTATTAAACTGTTTCATTGTTATTAAACATTGTTATTAAATATTTCACAGTTTTTCTTATGTCTTTCTCTTTAACCAAAAAAACCCCTCATTTTTAAATAATATGTTTTATTGTTTCCAGCAACATGGATCATGGAATTTCTAAATCTTAGTTTTGATTTCTGATCTTATTGTGTTGTGATCAGAGCTATAAGTCTATATTATACTGATTTTAGGGGGAGTATTGAAGCTTTTTTGTGGCTAATTGCACGATAGATTTTGTTTTTTTTAATTCCATGTGCTTGAATAAAAAAGTGTCCTGTATGTTTGTTGTGAAAAAAGATTCCTAGGCCGAGTGCAGTGGCCCACGCCTGTAATCCCAGCACTTTGGGAGGCAGAGGTGGACGGATCACTTGATGTCAGGAGTTCAAAACCAGCCTGGCCAACACAGCAAAACCCTGTCTCTACTAAAAATACAACAATTAGCTAGGCGTGGTGGCACATGCCTCTAATCCTAGCTACTTGGGAGGCTGAGGCAGGAGAATCACTTGAACCCAGGAGGCAGAGGTTGCAGCGAGCCAAGATTGCGCCACTGCACTCCAGCCTGGGTGACAGGGTGAAACTGTGTCTCCAGAAAAAAAAAAAAAGAGAGATTCCTAGGTAGTATAAATTAAGCTTATTCATTCTCAATTTTTTTTATTTAGTTTTTATTTTTGGTATTATTTGCAACTACTTGCTCCTTCTTCGTGGTTCCTCTTTCCTCTCTAAACTCTCTGTTTTTCTTTCTTGTTGTCATCTGTAGGATTTGCAGAAAGAACCAACAACTCCTACAGATGATCACAGTTCTCATTTTGTAAGTTTATCTGATCCTTATTTCATTTTATTAATATAACAATGCAATTTTGGCTGCTTATACTTTTCCATCTGGCTGCTTGCTATAGAGCTAGAGGGACTTCAAAGAGACTCACATGAAATATTTTTGTTTATATAAGTAGAAACACTGAAGCCTAGAGAAGTTAATTCACTTCTGAAACTCTCAACTAGTTATTCTAATTAGTTGATCACATTAGTTAATCTAGTCTATTAACACTTTTCTTAACCTGAAGTTGAAGTTAAAAGTATCTTGACAGACCTAATGGTAAAATATAAGATTTGTGAATGTACCGCTTAAGCAATGGATGTTTTACAAATGGAAGGAATTATTTTTGTAGCTCAGTACAATCTTTGCAATAGCACAATTCTTCTGAATTCCTGATGCATGTATTCACTATTATTATTACGAACGTGTATCAGACACAGTGCTAGAGTTTCTTATTTCAGAAATGATTCCAGTTTAGTAGAGAAGGCATCTACATAAACGAGAGATCTAAGATTGTTAGATAAGCGCTGCAAGATAAGAAAGCTATGAGTCAGAGGTTTTCTGGTGAGGAGAGTGTTCACTCTTCCACTCTTCCAGGAGGTCAGGGGAGGCTTTGCAGAGGACAGGTCACACCCTCCAAAACCTCTCAGGCAAGAGTGCATCCTTTACTTTTGTCCTCTGTTCTCTGGTGAACACACACAGGAAACTGTAAGTCCTTTGGTATTTCGTAGAATATTGTGTGTGCTGTTGCAGAAGATTTTGTAGAGTTAAGTGATTTTTGGACAGCCTTATGGATCATGTATCTTGTAAAAAATGGAAAACCAGTAGAAGATCTTAGGCAGGAAAACGGGTATGTGTCTGTAGTATTGATGCCTTAAGTATATTGAAACATCATTGGTGTATTCCTGCACAGACCCGATACATTTGTTAGGACATTTACAGGAAACCTTTCATTACTATTGGGCTTAGGGTTCCAACTTCTTTTTTATTCATGATCATGCCTCACCCTTGTATAATCATGTCCCTAGTGAAACTATAATAAAAGTAAGATGCCAAGAACCCAGGTACAGAAGAGAAAAAGGTTGTCAAGATCCTGAAAGAAATTAGGGAAAATCACTTGTGTTCTCCAGGCTTGTTAACTGCTCATCTTCCAAACACTTTTTTTGTCGGCTGGGTGCGGTGGCTCATGCCTGTAATCCCAGCACTTTGGGAGGCCAAGGAGATCACAAGGTCAGGAGATCGAGACCATCCTGGCTAACATGGTGAAACTCCGTCTTTACTAAAAATACAAAAAGTTAGCTGGGCATGGTGGCGGGTGCCTGTAGTCCCAGCTACTTGGGAGGCTGAGGCAGGAGAATGGTGTGAACCCGGGAGGCAGAGCTTGTAGCGAGCAGAGATCACACCACTGCACTCCAACCTGGGCAACAGAGCAAGACTCCATTTCAAAAAAAAAAAATTTTTTTTTGTCTATCTTTTCTTCTCTTCCCTCTCTCCTTCCTTCCTTTCTCTTTTTCCCTCCCCTCCCTCCTTCCTTCTCCCTCTCCTTCCCTTTCTTCTACCTTCTTTTCCTATTTTTCTTCTTCCTTCAACACAGAGCATAAATTCTATATTTTTGTTTCTTTCTGGTTAGTCTTTTTAGATGATGATGGTATTATAGCAGTTCATACTCTATACCCATGGAGAAGAGTTTACTGGTAAACCATGAACTAGCCAGGGCTCATTTAAACCTGAGACAGAGTCAAAGCTCTAAGCTTCTTGCCTTGGAGTTTATGGTATTTTAGTAGTTTATACACTGTTTATTCAATGGGAATTAAAGTCCATTTTTAAAGAATAAAATAAACTAACATAAACTCCAGCCCCAAAACTGCCTTTCATAAGCAGTAAAACAAAAACTTTCCACAGGCACAAAAATGTTGAAAAACAATGATTTTTCATGTTGGCTCAGAATTGCTTGCATTTGCGTTACTATAATTATGTATCATCCAGAATGGTAACCCTGGTTTATTTTGTCATTACTCCATGTGCCTCTGTAGTTTTATACAAGTGGTAGTGGTGAGTTGGTTATCGTTCTAAGTTTTATTATATTTTATATTGTGTGTTTTGTTTTGTTTTGTTTTATATTATTCCAAGTTTGTATTGTGGTTCTTTCTTTCTAATTTTATTGTGTCTACTTTATTTGATTTAATCACACTGCATTATAACATCAAATGAGTAGAAAATTTTATTCTTCCCCCAAATAATTACAATTTTATACAGTTTAAAGTTGTGAATAATCATATTTAAATCATAGTTTCAATTTGGTTACTTTAATACGTTTAAGGCTATTCTTCTATTTTCTCTTTAAAACTCAGAAAGTACAGCAGTATGGCTTTGTGTGTGTGCGTGTGTGTGTGTGTGTTCATGGGGGGAGTCTCTTAGATATTAATTTAGACGTTAAGTAATTCATCCAACCTGTGAGTATGCAGAACCAGGACTAGAACTCAGATCTTTCGAGTCCTATCTCTTTCTATCTTTCCTCTGCTATTCAGCCCTTCACATAATTAATACATTAGTCCCATCCTTATCCTGTGAGATACTTCCCAGGACCCTAAGTGTATACCTGAGTATTTGGAGAGTATACACTCTGTTTTTGCTTTTCTCTTTCTTTCTTTCTTTCTTTCTTTCTTTCTTTCTTTCTTTCTTTCTTTCTTTCTTTCTTTCTTTCTTTCTTTCTTTCTTTCTTCTTTCTTCCTTCCTTCCTTCCTTCCTTCCTTCCTTCCTTCCTTCCTTCCTTCTCTTTCTTTTCTTTCTTTCTTTTCTTTCTTTCTTTCTTTCTTTCTTTCTTTTCTTTCTTTTCTTTCTTTTCTTTCTTTTCTTTCTTTCTTCTTTTCTTTCTTTCTTTCTTTCTTTCTTTCTTTCTTTCTTTCTTTCTTTCTTTCTTTCTTTCTTTCTCTCTCTCTCTCTCTCTCTCTCTCTCTCTCTCTCTCTTTCTTTCTCCCCCCCACCTTTTTTTTTGAGACAGGGCTTTGCTCTGTTGCCCAGGCTACAGTACAGTGGCATGATGTGAGCTCACTGCAATCTCTGCCTTTTAGGTTCAAGCAATTCTCCTGACTCAGCCTCCCGAGCAGCTGGAATTACAGGCACACACCACCACACCTGGCTAATATTTTTGTATTTTTTGTAGAGATGGGGGTTTCACCATGTTGGCCAGGCTGGTCTTGAACTCCTTACCTCAGGTGACCCACCCCCACTTGGTCTCCCAGAGTGTTGGGATTACAGGCATGAGCCATGGTGCCAGGCATGCTTTTTCTTATACATATATACTTATGATGATAATTTACAAATTAGGCACAGTAAGAGATTAGCAACAATGAGTAATAATAAAATAGAACAGTTGTAACAGTATATTCTAATGAAAGTTGTGTGAATGTGGTATCTCTCTCTCTCTCAAAATATCTTTTTGTACTTTAGGTAACTGAAAACCACGAAAAGCAAAATGCACATAAAGGTTGAGGGGATTACTGTATACCCAGTCAATTGCCTTGGTGTGTGAAAGTTCAGTAAAATAATTTTAGGTTGTCAAATCTAGTCCACAATGAACATTGGAAAGGCACAGATCAGGGCAGGGGAGTAGCATTAACCATTCTATAGTTACAAGGTAGGTATTTGTGCCTGCTGGGGCATCAAGGTATAAATCACAAAATTTATAATAACATAACTTATCAACAAATATTTTCAAATTATAACATGCTTTATTGGGTCAGAATACATTTTGGATAATTTATAGGGTTGGTTTGTCCAACCTGCTTCTCTCATAAATCAACTATAAGAATGAAGCTCACTTTCTTTAGATCACACAACAATGGAGACAGAAGTGTCTGAGAATGTTCATTTCTTTCACTCGCTTGAACTATGATAGTACAAAACTTTTCCAAGTAGATGGATAATTACCCTGTATTTAAGATGCCGTAATTTTGTAAAATGACCTTTTAATTTGATCCCAGTAGACGGATATTTAATTAACCTCATACAAAGATCAGTAAGATATAATTTTTGAATTTTTATAGTTTAAAAGCTGAAGAAATGATATGATCAATACTTTTGATTATTATAGGCATATTATGATACTGGTCATAAAGTACATGTAAAAAAACATGTTCTGGGAAATCAAAGTGATAAACGTATCTGTAGCTTAGGCACATCAGAAAAGGCTTCCTGGTAGAAGGCATTAAGATGACATTGAGCAGGGCACTGTGGCTTATGCCTGTAGTCCCAGCATCTTGGGAGGCTGAGGTGTGAGGATTTCTTGAAGCCAGGAGTTCAAGGTTGCAGTGAGCTATGATCATGTCACTGCACTTCAGCCTGGGTGACAGAGCAAGATCTTGTCTCTCAAAAAAAAAAAAAATATATATATATATATATATATAGTGAACATTAAAAGATGTGCAGGAGTTCAAGAAGGACCGGTTGAGGGAGGGAAGAACTGTCAGTGAGGTGCATGAAAGAAGCAGAGGTCTGGAGTCACTGGAGTGTGCGACGTGATCAGAAGGGAGCTCAGGTCCCCGCTAGGGAAGCCCTGCGAGGTAAACCTGGACACATAGCAGAGGCAGAGTGGAGACAACCTGAACGCCAAAGTGAGGAATTTACAAATTACTCAATAGGGCAATTCTGGGTAATCAATGCCTGTTTTTGAGGCAAAGAGCAACCAGATGGGGCCAATACTTTGGAAGAAAGATCTCTTGGGTGGGTTGAGTAACAGGGATTGAAAGGGGAGGGTAAGTGGAAGCAGGAAAGACAGAGAAAGAAGATCTGAGGCAGGTGGTAATGGAAAAGGGTTTGTAGGGAAGTGGATGATGGTGAAGAATTTCCTGGACTTGGCCACTGATTTGACAAAAGGGAAAAAGGAGACAAAGTTAAAAAAAGAAGAAACCTCCCCCTGGTGTTTCTGTCTGGGTGACTGGTAGCATGGTGGCTCCATGAGAAGAACAAAGAAGTCTGAGAAGCAGCTTTCGGGGTGGAGGTGAGGGTTATGGATGGTAAAGAAAAGATCACTTTACATCTAAACTAAATGCTTCATATATCAGCTTAAACCACTGGACAAATAAAGGATTTAACACCTGACCCTTTATTTTTCATGGGGCCTGTGTGATTTTTTTTTTTTTTTGTGCTGTCTTTTCCTTACAGTCTATATTAAAATAATTAGGCTTATCTTGCAGTTGAAGCAATATTATAATTTCCTGAGTTGGAAAATAATGACAATAACGATAATAACATGAGCAACAATCACAACAACCACTGTCACAACAAACCCACCAAGAACAGTGATTGTGCAGCCTTCTGTTGTTCACAATTGCACGAAACTATACTCATTATATTGCTTTCCACTCTTTGACTCCATGCCAAACTTCAGCCTGCTTAGGGTCAGAGCTTGCTGGGAGTGTGCCGCCTGCTATATTGTGTGTGCTGTACTGGGATCAAAGCATTCTTTCTCGTTCCTCATCTACCTCTTCTCCCTACTGCTTGTCTGCCTTCTCCTGCAGGGGGTCAGACTGGCCACATTTGCACGTCTCAGTGCATAGCCCTTTTATACAAAGTTTTCTTTGTTAATCAGGAGAAGTGAATGCAAATCCTCTCTCTGTACAATGAACTGCTTTGAGAAGAAGGTGTGACAGTGATATAATGACCTGGTGAATTTTCAGACAAGGAGAATCAAAATATCTTGGTTTATTTTCTAAAGATTAGTGTTTGAGAGATGTGTGTGTGTGTGTGTGTGTGTGTGTGTGTGTGTGTATGTCCACATTCTTCCTCTGGAAGACAATGTCATTATGCAATAGAGTTCTTGAATTCGCTCCTTCTCCATGTTTATATCTGATTTATCCTTTATATTTGGGTGTCAGAGCAAGATTTTGTTGTTGCTGAAACTGCAGGATATGCAATCTGTGTGTCTCTGACTGGTTAATGAGCTTTAATACCTAACCTTAGTGGGTCACTCTCAGACTCTCTAGACTGGTAGGGCCTAGAGGGGTACACATGGCTACCTCTCCCTTATTAGCCATGAAGCCAGAGTACACTGAAATATAAGCACTACCTTCCATCATGTTTCTAAGATACTAAAAAAAGCACAGTGGCTGTTCGTTCTGTCTTTCAGTTTTACTTGTCATTACTTCTTGCACCAGTCAAACAAACAGTTGGTAATCATTTAACGGAAGTTCAGGTAAGTTACAAGGTGGTCTTTTGAATAGCCCAGCAGTCTTTGGCTATGGATTATACTTGAAGATCTTGGATGACACACTAGGTAGTTATTACATGTTAAAAAACAGACACAAAATGAAGAGGTCTGTGTTGTGTTTTACTTAATTTCTTCTTTTGTTAGCATAGTAGAATCAAAAAGATGGTCGCTTCATTTGACCTCCTCTCCATGGGAATAGTAACTATAATGAGTTTAATTAACTATGTGGCATTGATGTAATTAGTTATCCTGGTGATTATACTTCTTTAATAAAAGCGCTTCATTTGAGATGCATTGGTGTTCTGCAGTGGCCGAGCCCTACACCTATATTTCATAACTGTCTAGACAGTGGAACTGTGTGAATATTTTACCAACAGCCCTTGAGAGAGGTTAGCTTGCATGGCTTAAGGTAATTGGGAACTAATGATTTTGCCCCTGGTTTCAGACTCTTGCAGCAGAAAGCAGAGACGCTGTGGGGGAGGGGTGGCCGTTCATTTTGTGTACACTGAAAGGGAGGGGGAAGGGCTGTGTTTTGGAAACCATATGCTCTTAGGAACTATTTCTCTTTAAGCTAGCAATCAGAGAGACAGTATCACCAGAGGGAATTGGGGATGTTTAATCTATGGGTGGATTGCATAAATACATTTCAATAAATGTACACAGTGTATAGGGACATATGCTCATATTAACAGGAATCCTGACTGTACACATGTCTGTTAAGAAACATGCAGTACATTTCGGTATTAAAAGTAGATCACTGCTTAGATTTGGTCAGCAGGTGACTAGCAATGTCCCTTTCACACGGCTCAGTAGACAATGAAGTCAGGCTGTATGGAAAAAAATAGGGCAAATATAAAAGAAGAAACATAATGCAAAAATTACCATATGAAAATGTCAATAATAATGTCACAAGAAATCCCAAAGAAGAGAACAAAAGCAAAAAGATTATCTAGCTGTGCCCAGCCCCATCCACAGCAAACATGGTGTCTGAACCCCCTTAGTTTCCTCACTATTCAAACTTGGGTAATGGAAGGGGAGGGGGGAAGGATGGGGATGGGAACAGAATGGTGTGGACAGAAAGGGGGTTTAGAAACTAGCTGAAGTAGATGCTGCTGAGAAATAATAGGCTCTGCAGATGATCTCTTTCGCAGGTAGAAGTGCTATTTCTTTTCCAGTCTGCTTTCTTTGACTCTCCTTCTTTTTTCAAAGCTATGCTTTCCCTGTCACCTCTTCCAGCAGCTCTTTATCCTGCAGAACTGTGTACCCTCCCATCCACATCTCTCCCGCTTTCCGCTTTCTCCCCGTCTAGAGACACACACTGAAATCACTGCAGGCATTTGACTGCTTCATACAGCATGGCAAGGAACACTGTGGGTCATTCTAACAGCCAAACCCATAAACAAGCACCACTGAAAAACCAAACAAATGGAGAAGAAGTGCCTCAGTGGAGGTACCTGCCAACAAGACTTGTTCTTTTGCCACGAGGGATGCTCCGGCAAAAGCCTCCATCCCTCATTAAATCAATAAAATCAAGTGTCCTTTATTTTAATCCTCTGCACTGTAATCCAGTAGCAAGGAGAGGGGCCCAGGCTTTTCATCTCATTGTTTCAAAACAGATCGTTTGGTAGGAATTGACAAAAGGTTCATTCCTTTACCTTTGTGGAAATGTCAGTAAAAAGGCAGGTGCTGGGCATTCGGACTCTTTTGCTTAGTAGAAGGAAAAAAGGAGTGTGTGGGGGGTGGGGGTGGCATTGGGGGTGGGAGGAGGGATCTGTGACAGGCTAACTACATGTACCAAAGCTTTCTAAGACATTTTGTTTAGCTTGATATTGTGCAGCAGTGAGAAGAGAGGTGGAATCTATTGTGTGCCAGCTGCATGAATCACCGGATTGAAGTCTAACAGCCTCAGATCCTCTTTTATACAGTAGAGGGGAGATTAAAGCAGGGAGCTCATATGTCACAAAATAGAGGTACAATGCAGTTCTGGCTTGCTTAGTGCACTTAGCCGGCGTTGGATCCAAATTTAGCCAAAGGGAAAGAACGTGCGCTGCTATCAGCCAGGGAGGTGACAAATGTTGAGCTGTAATATCCAAAATTCCTTTTCTGTTTCCAAAATGTCATCTTTCCTTTGTCAGCTTCATTATGATTGAATCTATGTATAGTCACAGACCAACTGGAAACAAACAAAAACACCCAAACCCTAGATAAATTATTCCACACCTGCATCTTCCTAAGCTGTGTAATTGATACAGAGCATAGGGAAGTTTTGTATCTGGGACTGTAAACCACATTTATCTAATATATATTTGTCGAGTGCTATGGTAAGTGCATTCTAGAAGCTGAAAGGGATATACAAGGAATCTAATATATATTCTTCTACTCTCCAAAATCTGGCAGACTTCTTAAAGAGATGAGATAGACAGACAGACAGATAGACATAACTATATACACACCCTTTTGGGAAAAAGACTGTGGGGCATTTTGTTAAATGTGGGAAGATGAAAAGTGCTGTAGAAATCAGAAGAAGTGAACTTTTAGTTGAAACTTAAAAAAAAAAATAGAATAGAGAGTGTTTGCAGTACTCAGTACTTTTTGGAATCTTACATGCCCTGCATCATGGAGCATCGTGTATTTATATTTGTATCATTTCAATTTAATAGGTAAAGAAACTGAAGCCCAGAGAGGTAAGTAACTTTCCCAGAGTCATGCAGTTAATAAGAGACAGAGCAGGAATTTAAACTTACAACCTATTACTGATTTTTTTGTTTTGTTTTGTTTTTATTTTTGTTTGTTTGTTTGTTTTTTGAGAGAGAGGGTTTCACTCTGTCATCCAAGCTGGAGTGCAGTGGCACGATATTGGCTTATGGTGGCCTCAACCTCCTGGGCTCAGGTGATACTCCTGCCTTAGCCCCCCAAAGTAGCTGGAACTAGAGGTATGCACCACCACTTTAGGCTAATTTTCGTATTTTTTTGTAGGGGTGGGGTCTCCACATATTGCCCAGGTTGATCTTGAATTCCTGAGCTCAAGCAATCTGCCCCTGTCAACCTCCCAAAGTGCTGGGATTACAGGCGTGAACCACCAAGCACAGCCCCCAACTATAATACGACTTAAACTACATCTGCAACTCTCTTGGCAAAAGGCTGTAGACATGAGTCTACAATTTGTCTCTGAGGCCCAGTCCAATGTCTTTCTGACAGTTCCCACTGGCTTTCTTGCCTTCATGTGGGCCTTCACCATTGATTCCTAAGATCTACCAAATTTTTACTGTGTTTTCTGCACCTATCACACCTCTACTATCTGCTTTTCTTTTTGCTTCATGGAGAAAACTTCAAGGAAGATGGAGAGCCATGTAGCCCTGGCCATCTACACCATCAAGGACTCCAATTACACCTGGGTGGTCACATCTGCTTGCTGACTGTGCTAGTCATCTCTTTCTGAGACTTCCAGGAGCCATTGCAGGCATTCTCTGTTTTCAAGCCCTCAATGCAACTGGTAAATGATCTCATATCTTAATAAGAACATCTGACATGTGATACCTCATCTTCACCTTAATAACAGCTTTCAGCTCCCATCTTGGCACTCCCTCAGTACCCTGCCCAGAGAGGTAAGTAACTTGCCCAGAGTCACACAGTTAATAAGAGGCAGGGCAATACTTTCGACTTTGCCAGAAGAGCTGCCCCTCTCCAGCTTTTTCACACTAATTGGTGGGATCACTGACGATTGACTTTGGAGTTTGTGTCATTTTTTGCCCTCAAGATTTCCCCCACTCTATTTCTGAAGCTCTAGGTCTGTATACCACTGCTACAATCCTTATTCAAAATCTGAACTCAGAGAAGACCTGATAAACACAGGATTGTAAAAATCTTTAAAAAGACTCAGTATTTTTCTCAGTATAAGAGCTTTTAGTATTTGTTTAATAGGAGAACAAATCCACCTGCCAAAGGACACATTTATGATTGTGGGGCATCAGACACCACTATAAATAACTAAGATATTTGGGGGCAATGGTACTCAAAGCACATGATCTCACAGAGTAGGTCACCTCCTCTGTCAACATATACATGGACAGCCTGCCCCGATGATCACCACAGGGATAAATCTTCAACCTGAAGAGCTTTTTCCATTCCTTTTAGCTCAAGAAAGACGTCTTCTCATTTTTATCTGGCACTTTCTCTGGCTTTTAGAAAAACCTCTAGTTCTCCACTCTACACGAATACCTCCCTTTGCCTTCACTTCAACGATGCACAGGTTCACAAAACTTGATAATCCTTCATCTGATTCTGGTGCAAATTCTAACAATTCTGTTTATTTCCTCTCTTTTACTGTCCACACTTTGAAGTGCATATTTTAAATACCCTATTTCTCCATCTCTCAATGCCTGCCCATTCCTTAAAAGTTTGTCTAACTTCAAATCAGCAAAACTTGGGAAAATCTACTAAGTCCTTATTCTTCTCTATGTCTTAAAAATTTAACTCTTTTAACAATCCTGTCTTCTAGAATAATTAGTCTTGATCCTACCAAACCCTCACCCCACTTTAAAACTAATTCTTAGAATGCTGCCGTATCATGTTGAAATAAATGCATTGGTGATATAATTGTCCTACTCACACAGTTTTAATAACTCGGCATAATACTTTATATACAAATGGATTAAAGTAATTTGTGATAAAATAATATGCATCAATGCATAGAATCATCATTAATATGATACAAATGCAGATTGATACAACTGTGATTCAAATACCATGAACAGCACTATTATAAGAAATGTCAATTTTTGGACTTTTAAACAAGTTTGGTAAAGATTCAAACCAAGCAAACTAAAGAACTACATAATAGTTGCATTTCTGGAAAATTTGGCATATTTAATAACATGTAAAAATATTTGGATGTTTATGAATAAGTTAGGTCCTAGACTAAAGTCATTTTAAACAGATCTTTTTACATGTATGAATGTCCGTGAGTCATTCAAAAGTTTGTTTTGCTGCAAAACAATTCTTCTACATGTGGGACTGTCTGATATACTGCAAGATGTCTAGCATCCTTTCCTACTTCCCCAACATGAAACGTAAAAACGTCTTCCAGTATTGCTGTCAACCAAAAATTTCTAAATTACCTCTTAGTGGGTGGTGGTGAAGTACTTCTTGAAAACTGCTATTCTGTATTAGCTCAACTTTAGCCCAAATGGCATTCCTGTCTTCATTCCTGCATTTCTGATCCATCTTTTTCCTTTGGTGAGTTCTTGTTCCCTTTCTTCTAGGTAATTTTAATTGTAGACCTTCTTCAAGTCATGCTCCTTGGACATCTATTACTCTCTTTATCTTTCATTTTCATTGAGGCATGATGTATATACAATACAATTTACCTTTTTTCCCTAAGTAGATTGTTTTTCTTATTATTTAGTTGTATAATTTTTTAATATGTACTTGATATGTCATTTGTGAGGTACATGTTTTGAAAATATTTTCTCCCAGATGGTGGCTTGTCCATTTCTATTCTTAATGATATACATTTTTTTAAATTTATTTTTAATTTTTAACTTAGGTTCTGGGGTATATGAGCAGGTTTGTTTTATAGGTAAATTGTATATCATGAGGTTTGGTGTACAATTTTGTCACCCAAAAAAGAGAAAGGAAGGAAGGAGAGAGGGAAGAGAAGAAGAAAAGATAGACAAAAAGAAATTTTTTTTTGAAATGGAGTCTAGCTCTGTTGCCCAGGCTAGAATGCAGTGGTGCCATCTCAGCTCACTGCAAGCGCCACCTCCTGGGTTCACGCTATTCTCCTGCCTCAGCCTCCCAAGTAGCTGGGACTACAGGTGCCCGCCACCATGCCCGGCTAATTTTTTCTATTTTAAATAGAGACAGGGTTTCACCATGTTAGCAGGATGGTCTCAATCTCCTGACCTCGTGATCCACCCACTTTGGCCTCCCAAAGTGCTGGGATTACAAGAGTGAGCCACCGCGCCCAGCCTACAATTTACCATTTTTAAGTGTACAACACATACTTCAGTGCATGCAGCCATTTAACCCTCACCAACCAGAGTTATGATGTAGAGTACTCCCAACGCTTTGGTTCCCTCCACCTTTTTCCACTCAATTTCCTCCCCACAAATCTAACCCCTTATAGACACTTATCATTTATCTGTGTCTAGAGTTTGACTTGTTCTAGAATTTCACGTAAGTGGAATCATACAGCATTTAGTGTTTTAGGTTTAGCTTTTTGAATTTAGCGTAATGTTTTAGATATTTATGCACATCATGAATATAGCAGTAATATGTTTCTGAGTGGTAATTTGTTTATGAATAGTATTCCATTGTGTGATGTACCAAATTTGTTTATCCATTCACTTGGTAATGGGCACTGGAGTATTTGTAGTTTGGCCTACAACAAATAAAGATATTCTAAACAACTCAGAAATACATTTTCATTTCTGTTGGGTAACAGTACCCAGGAGAGGTATTGTTGGTGTATATAATAAGCATATACTTTATACCATAAGAAATGGCTAAAATATTTTCCAAAGTGTATGTACCATTTTGCATTAACACCAGCAATTTCTGAGCTTTAGTTACTCTACATCCTTACCACCTTGTTAGTCTATTTTAGTCATTCTTGTGGGTTCTTAGTGGTATTTCATGATAGCATTAATCTGCATTTTTCTAATGGCTACTGATGTTGAGCATCAGTTCATATGCATATTTTCAATTTATATAATTTTTTGGGATGTGTCTGTTCAAATATTTGTCTATTTTCTAAGAGATTGTTTATTTTATTTAGTTGCATAGTTTTTAAATATATACTTGATATGTCATTTCTGAAGTACATGTTTTGAAAATATTTTCTCCCAGATGGTGGCTTGTCCATTTCTATTTTTTTTTTTTTTTTGAGACGGAGTCTCGCTCTGTCACCCAGGCTGGAGTGCTGTGGCCGGATCTCAGCTCACTGCAAGCTCCGCCTCCCGGGTTTACGCCATTCTCCTGCCTCAGCCTCCCGGGTAGCTGGGACTACAGGCGCCGCCACCTCGCCCGGCTAGTTTTTTTTTTTTTGTATTTTTTAGTAGAGACGGGGTTTCACCGTGTTAGCCAGAATGGTCTCGATCTCCTGACCTCGTGATCCGCCCGTCTCGGCCTCCCAAAGTGCTGGGATTACAGGCTTGAGCCACCGCGGCCGGCTGTCCATTTCTATTTTTAATGATATCTTTTTTTATTTTTATTTTTAACTTAGTTTCAGGGGTACACGAGCAGGTTTGTTTTACAGGTAAATTGCATATCATGGGGGTTTGGTGTACAATTTTGTCACCCAGTTAATCAGCATAATACCTGATAGGTAATTTTTTTATCTTCACCCTCCTCCCACCCTCTATGCTCCAGTAGGTTCCACTGTTTGTTGTTCCCTTTTTGTGTACATGTGTATGCAAGGTTTAGCTCCCACTTGTAAGTGAGAACACGTAATACTTGGTTTTCTGTTCCTGTGTTAGTTTGCCCAGGATAATGGCCTCCAATCTATGTTGCTGCAAAGGACATAATATTCTTTTTCATGGCTGTGTAGTCTTCAATGGTGCATTTGTACCACATTTTCTTTATCCAGTCTACTACTGATGGGCATCTAGGTTGACTCTATGTCTTTGCTATTGTGAATAGTGCTGTGATGGACATATGCATGTATATGTTTTTATGACAGAATTATTTATATCTCTTTGATATACCTAATAATGAGATTGCTGGGTTGAACGACAATTCTGTTTTAAGTTCTTTGAAAAATCAACAAATTGCTTTCCACAATGACTGAACTAATTTACAATTTGCATTAGTAGTATATAAGTCATCCTTTTTCTCTGCAACCTTGCCAAAATCTATTACTTTTTGATTTTTTAATAAGAGCCATTCCAACTGGTGTGAGATGGAATCTCATCGTGGTTTTGATTTTCAGTTCTCTGATTATTAGTGATGTTGAACATTTTGTCATATCCTTGTTGGCCATATGTATGTCTTCTTTTGAAAAGTATATGTTCATGGCTTTTGCTCAGTTTTTAATGGAGTTTTTGTTTTTTTTTTTTACTTTTGACTGACTGTCTTATTTCAGACAGCCAGTCTTCAAATTCTGAGATTCGTCTTTCTTCATCTTCAGCTCAGTTAATTTTTCTCTCTCTCTCTCTCTCTGTGTGTGTGTGTGTGTGTGTGTGTGTGTGTGTGTCTGTTTTGAGACTGAGTCTTCCTTGCTGCCCAAAACAAACTGAGCAAGTGTCCCAGCTTCAACACCAAAAATACCTCGCTAACATACCTACCTCTGAAAGCACAGAAAATAAGTCAGCTTCAAGTAAAGACCCTGCACAAAGCCTCGGCCCTGTGAAAACATCCCAAAAATGTATTCAATCAACACTGCAGTTAAAGGAACACCCACAGAAAGAGATAAGAAAGAACCAATGCAAGAACTCTGGTAATTCAAATGGCTGGAGTGTCGTATGTCCTACAAATAACTGCACGAGTTCTCTTTATTAACCAGGTTGAGCTGGCTCGGATGACAGAAATAGAATTCAGAATATGGATAGGGACAAAGATCATTGAGATTCTAGACAATGGTAAAACCCAATCCAAGAAGACCCAATCCAAGCATAATAAAATGAAACAGGATCTGAAGGATGAAATAGTTGGTATGGAAAAGAACCTAATGGGTTGGACAGGGCCAAATAACACAATACAAGAATTTCACAATGCAGTCACAACTATTAACAGCAAAAATGGCCAGGCGTGGTGGCTCACACTTTAATCCCAGCACTTTGGGAGGCCAAGGTGGGTGGATCACCTGAAGTCAGGAGTTCAAAACCAGCCTGGCCAACATAGTGAAACCCTGACTCTGCTAAAAATACAAAAAATCAGCCGGGCATGGTGGCAGGACACCTATAACCCCAGCTACTTGGGAGGCTGACTCAGGAGAATCACTTGAACCCAGGAGGCGGAGGTTGCAGTGAGCCGAGATTGCACTACTGCACTCCAGTCTGGGCAGCAAGGAGACCATTTACATTCAAGGTTAATATTAATATGTACAGATTTGGTGCTGTCATTGTGTTGTTACCTGATTATTATGCAGACTTGATTGTGTGGTTTCTTTGTAGTGTCAATGGTCTATGTACTTAAGTGTGTTTTTGTGGCCAGTAACAACTTTTCCTTTCCATATTTAGCACTGCCTTAAGTACCTCTTGTAAGGCAGGTCTAGTGGTGACAAATTCCCTGAGCATTTGCTTGTCTGAAAGGAGGTTGTTTCTCCTTCACTTATGAAGCTTAGTTTGGTGGGAAATGGAAATCTTGATTGTCAGTTTTTTCTTTAAGAATGCTGAATACAGCCCCCCAATCTCTTCTGGCTTGTAGGGTTTCTGCTGAAAGTTCTGCTATTAGCCTGATATGAATCTCTTTATAGGTGACCTACTCCTTCTCTCTAGCTGCCTTTGACAGTTTTTCTTTCATTCTGACCTTGGAGAACCTGATGACTATATATCTTGAGGATGGTCATCTTGTATAGTATCTTGCAGGGGTTCTCTGCTTTTCCTGAATTTGAATATTGACCCCTCTAGTGAGGGAGGGGAAATTTTCATGGACAACATCCTCAAATATGTTTTCCAAGTTGCTTACTTTCTTACCCTGTCTTTTAGGGACACCAGTGAGTTGTAGATTTGGTAGAATCCCATATTTCTTGAAGGCCTTGCTCATTCTTCTTTATTCTTTTTTAAAATTTTTTGTCTGACTTATTTCAGAGAACCAGTCTTTAAACTCTGAAATTCTTTCCTTAGCTTGGTCAAGTTAGCTGTTAATACTTGTAATTGTATTCTGAAATTCTTGAAGTGAGTTTTTCAGCTGTATAAGATCAGTTTGGGTTTTTCTTAAAGTGGCCATTTCATCTTCCATCTTCTGTACCATTTCATTATATTTCTTAGATTCCTTTGATTGGGTTTTTACTTCCTTCTGAATCTCAATGATCTTTGTTTCTATCTGTATTCTGAATTCTATGTTTGGCATTTCAGCCATTTCAGGCTAGCTAAGAATGATTACAGGAGAACTAGTGTGGTCACTTGGAGGTGAAAATACACGCTGACTTTTTGAGTTGCCAGAGTTCTTCTGCTGATTCTTTCTCATCTGTGTGGGCTATTTTTCCTTCAATCTTTGAAGTTTCTGTATTTTCTATGTTTTTTTTTTTTTCTTTTATCTTCTTTAATGCCCTTGGGAATCTGATTGTGTTATAAGGTGGATTTGTTTCTGGAAGATTTTGGGGGGCCAAGGCTCAGGTCAACACTCCTGGACTGCATATTCTAACTCTGGGGTTGGGGGCTAGTACTTTCAGCTTTGTTCTCTGGTCCCACAAGACTAGGAAACTGCTGTGCTGGAGAGGCCAATGTGTTCACTCTCTGCTTGCCACAACACTCCGATGGTTGGTGTCAACCAAAGTGCTTCATCAGGACAGTGGGAGTGGGATCCGTAATTGTTTTCACGTGTCAGCACAGACGAATGCGCCTGCACCTGCTCATGTGGAGTGTCAGTGGGAGTGAGGTTGTGGCATTCCTGCATGTACTCATGCTGGTGGTGGTAGTAGAAAGGTAGTGTGGGGCATTGGCAGATATGAGGTTGCTGGCTTCTGTGCATGTGTTCACATCAGCAGTGGTGGCAGGGCTGATGGTGTTCATGTGCAGGATGGCAGCAGTGGTGGTGTCAGCATGGGGCAGGCAGAGTTGCTGGCATCCATGAGTGTGTTTGCAGTGGTGGCCGTAATGGCATGGGGAAGCAGGGTTGCTGATATATATGCACACATTTACACTGGCAATGATGACTCAGCTGGGTGCCCTCATGTCAGTGGAGGGGGATGGTGGGGTGTGCTTATGCTGGCAACAGTGGCACTGTGGGGTGTGTGTGCACATGTGTACCAGCAGGAGAGGGTAGGTAAAATCCCCCTGTACACACACACTGGGAAAGCACTGGGAATTGGCCATGGGTGAGTGTGCACCAGCAAAATGGTGCAGGGGAAGCTGCATTTGGGAAAGGGTGCAGGTAGGTTGGTGTGCGTGGCAGGGGCCACTCTGCTGTAGCTCTCCAATGGTCAGGCATGGTCCACTGGTGAAGGAGCTGTGATGAGGGCTCCTGGGAAAGCACCCTGTTTCAGCATCTGAGGCTGTACTGCAAGTTGGCATGGCCACGCTAGGACCCTAGAAGAGGCCAACAGAGAGGGGTGTGCTCGGATTAGAGGCTGCCCTCATCTCACAGGCAAGACCACCTTGCTCTGCCCAAGTCCAACAGTAAAGACAAGGCTCAAGTCTCCTAGAAGAGCATGGTGAGCCTTGGGAGATGGGCATCCTTGATTGTGCCCCACTGCAGACATTCCTGTGTCGATAACTCTGGGCTCTGCACAGGCTGGAGTCCTGCCCCTACTTCCGCTTTAAGCATCTCACTCTGCCAGCTCAAGTGTCCATGGAGTCTCCTGCTTCCAGGATTCTGGAGGTCCACAGTGAAAGCAGGACACACTTCACCTGTTCAATTCACCCCTTCCCAGGAGTCACTGTGTGGGGGTTGAGAATGAGTCCTGGTGCTTGGTATCCCTGTGCAGGGTTCCCAGCTTCCTTCCTTTTCAGTCTAGCATCTGCATCCTCCCTCTGCCTACTCTCAATGCCTTCCTTTTGAAGATCTGCTGGGAACATTCCAGTCATCCTAATGTCCTGGTCTCTTGGTGGCAGATATTTCTCCTGGCTGTGTCTTGATGGCCATGTTGGCTGAAATCCCCTTGGTGTGTACCTTAGTGGTGTCTTTGAAGGAATAAATATTTTTATGTTGATGAAGCCCTAATTATCAATTTGTTTTCTTTTTATGTTTCATGCTTTTTGTATCTTATATGAAATTTTTGTCTACCACAAGGTCACAAAGATTTTCTTATATATTTTCTAGGAGTTTTATCATTTTAGCTCTTACATTTAGGTTTATTATCCCTTTTGAGTTGATTTTTTAATGATATGGGTTAAATATTGAAATTGTTGTGATTGTGTTTATGTCTGTTCATGTATGGATAGACAACTATCATAAAGATTCTTCTTTCTCACATTGAGTTACCTTGGCACTTTTGTGAAAAATCAATTGACCCTATAGATCTACTTCCAGACTTTAATTTAGTCCCACTGGTCTATGTGTCTAGCATTAGTCAACACCACAGTCTCTTACTTCCTGCAGCCTTATAGTAAGACTTGAAGTTAGGTAGTGTGAGTCTCCAATTTCATTCTTTTATATAAATTTTGGAATTGACTTGCCATTTTCTACAAAATATTCTGCATTGATTCTACTGAACAATTTGAAGAGAACTGACATCTAAACAATTTCAAGTTTTCCAATCCATGAGTATATTATATCTCTGCATTTATTTAGGCCTTGAAAATTTTCCTTTAGCAATTACAAGTTTCAGCATACATATGTTTCCATGTAGTTTGGTAAATAAATTTTCTAAATATTCATGATGATGGGCACTATAGTAGTAAATAGTAATTTTTAAAATTTCATTTTGTAATTCCTGGTTGTCAGTACATAGGAATACAAGTGATTTTTGTGTGTTGATTTTGTGTCACACAGCCTTAATAAATTACTTATTTGTTCTAGGGGATTTTTAAAAATAAAATTTTGAAGGTTTTCTGTAGAAACAATTGGGTCATTTGTGAATAAAGATAATCTTGTGTCTTTCTTTCCAATTCATAGACTGTTTATTTCATTTTCTGACTTTGTCTCATTGGTTAAGACTTCCAATAGTGAATGTTGAACAGATGTGGTGAGGACAAATACCTTTGACCTGTTCCTGGTAATAGGAAGAAAACACTCATCTTTTTGCTATTGAGTATGATTTAACTGAAAGTTTTTCATAGATGCCATTAATTAACTTGAATAGTAATTTACAGATAGCTTGTAAATCAGAAACAGATGTTGAATTTTATCAAATGCATTTCTGCATCTATTGAGATGATTATATAGTTTTATTTTCTATATATGCCCTTGGATTACATTTAGTAAAATATTGTTAAAGATTTTTCATCTATGTTCACTAGGGAGGGTAGTCTGATGTTTTCTTTATTTGAACATGTTACTATATTGGTGACAGAATAATACTGGCCTCACAAAATGAAACTTTCCTCTTTTGTTTTCTGGAAGTTTGCACAGATTTGGTATTAATTCTTCTCTAAATGTTTTGTACAATTCCGCAGTTAAATCACCTGGGTCCAGTGTTTTATTTTCTGAAATGTTATGAACTAACAGTTCAATTTCTTTTTTTTTTTTTTTTTTGAGACGGAGTCTTGCTCTGTCGCACGGGCTGGAGTGCAGTGGCCGGATGTCAGCTCACTGCAAGCTCCGCCTCCCGGGTTCACGCCATTCTCCTGCCTCAGCCTCCCGAGTAGCTGGGACTACAGGCGCCCGCCAGGTCGCCCGGCTAGTTTTTTGTATTTTTAGTAGAGACGGGGTTTCACCATGTTAGCCAGGATGGTCTTGATCTCCTGACCTCGTGATCCACCCGTCTCGGCCTCCCAAAGTGCTGGGATTACAGGCTTGAGCCACGGCGCCCGGCCACAGTTCAATTTCTTTAAAAGACATAAGGCTACACAAGTTACTCATTATTTTCTCAACTGAGCTTTGGTAGTTTGTGTCTTTTAAGAACTTTTGCAAATTGATTGGTTTGATATTGTTCATATTATTCTTTTAATTCCATTTCCATGTTTGTTGGATCTGTAGTAATATCTTTTTCTTCTTTTATGATAAGGGTAGTTTGTGTTATTTTTTCCCCTGATTTGCATTGCTCGAGGGCTATTAATTTTATTGATATTTTCAAAGAACCAGTTTTTTATTTCTTTGGTTTTGTTTACTTTTTCTATCATTTTCCTATATTTTAAATTTTTTCTTTTGTTTTTAATCATTTCCTTTCTTCTGCTTTCTTTTGTATAAACTTATTTTTCTTTTTCTGGTTTCTTACAATAGAAGCTAAACTCTCTGATTTGAGAAATCTCATCTCTTCTAATATAAGCTTTTAATGCTATAAATTTCTCTCTGCCGAGAATGAATGCTGTTGCTTTATCTACATCCCACAAAATGTTGCATGTATTTTTAATTTGCACTGAGATCGAGATATATTCACATTTCTCTTATATTTGTATTGGCTCATGAGGTATTTAGAAGCATTTATTTTTATATTACCATATATTTGTAGGTTTCTTCCAGTTATATTTCTATTATTGACTTTTGTAATTCCATTGTAGTCAGAGAATTTAATTGGCATAACTTCAGTTATGCTAAATATATTGATAATTGCCTTATGGACCCAAACATATATTGTGAATTTTCCATTTGCACATGAAAAGAATATGTATTCTCTTATTTGGTGGCATGTGTATAAATATCCTGTAAGCTAAGTAGTTCTATAATGCTTTTCTAGTCTCTTCAATCATTACTGAGTTTTTGTTTACTTCTTCTATTGATTATTGGGAACAAAATATTGATCTCACAATGATACTTCTGAATTTGCCTATTTTTCTTTAAATTTGCTTCTTTTTTTGTATTTAGAAATTCTGTTCAAAATTTAAGATTATTATGTTCCCTTCATTATTATAAATTATTTCTCTTTATTCCTAGTGATTCCTTTGTTCTGAAATTTTTGTTTGATACTAATTTAGCCATTCAATTTTCTTTTGATTAGTGTTTGTATTGTATAGTATACCTTTTCCCCGCTTTTAATTTTAACTTATATGTGTATACTAAAGTAGGCTTTTATAAACAGCATATGGTTGAGTCTTGCTCTTTAAATCCTATCTGATACATTTGCCTTTCAATTGGCATATTTGGACCATATTATTTCATGCGTTTATCAAGATAATTGGACTTAATCCATTTTACCATTTGTCCCTTTTTCTACTTTTGCTCTCTTCTATTGGATTGATTATTTTTATGAATTTTGTAAATATCCAGATTTGGCTCATTAGATCTATTTCTGCCTGAATAACTAAAACATATATCTTTACTATACTTCTGGAAATTAATTATGTCCATTTTTGCTTGTATGGAAAAAATGCCTTTTCATTTTTTTGAGACAGAGTCTCGCTCTGTCACCCAGGCTGGAGTGGAGTACAGTGGCATGATTTCGGCTCACTGCAACCTCTGCCTTTTGGGTTCAAGCGATTCTCTTGCCTCAGCCTTCACAGTAGCTGGGATTACAGGTGTGTGCCAACAAGCCTGGCTAATTTTCATATTTTTAGTAGAGATGGGGTTTCGTCATGTTGGTCAGGTTGGTCTCAAACTCGTGCCCTCAGGTGATCTACCTGCCTAGGCCTCCCAAAATGCTGGGATTATGGGGTTTTACCATGTTGGTCAGGCTGGTCTTGAACTCCTGACCTCAAGTGATCAGCCTGCCTTGCACTCCCAAAATGCTGGAATCACAGGCGTGAGCCACTGTGCCTGGCCAAAAAGCTTTTATTTTGTTATTACTTTTGGATAATGTACTTGCTAGATATGGGATTCTATATTGACAGCTTATTTTTCCCCTTTGAATATTTTAATATTATCACTCCATTGTGCCCTTGGCAGTGTTGTTTTTGTGAGAAGTCTGTCGTCATTATTACATTTGTTCCTCTGTACGTAATGTGTCTCTTCTTCTCTGGCTGCTCTTAGGATTTTCTCTTAATCACTTTTTTTTTTTTTTTTTTTTTTTTTTGGCAATTTGATTATACATTTCTTTGGTATAGTCATTTTCATATTTCTTCTTGGTGTTCATTGATTCTTGGATTTGTATGGTTATCAACTTTGAAAAAATTTTGGTCATTAGTTCTTAAAATAGTTTTCAAAAATTCCACCTCTGTTTCTAGTACACTATTTATATGTACGTTCATCTGCTTGACATTGTCCCTAAGTTACTACAGCACTTTAAAAAATATTTTTATTTTTTTTGGATACATTGTAGATATATATATTTATGGGGTCCATAAGATGTTTTGATATAGGTATGCAATGCCTAATAATCAAATCATGGAGAATCCCTTCAAGCATTTATGCTTTGTGTTACAAACAATCCAATTATACTGTTTTGTTTTTAAATGTACAATTAAATTATTATTGACTATAGTCACTCTGTTGTGTTATCGAAGAGTGAGTTTTATTCATTATTTCTATTTTTTTGATACCCATTAACTATCCCCACCTCCCCACACAGCCCCTAACCCAACCTTTCCCAGCCTCTTGTAACCATCCATCTACTCTCTATGTCCATAAGTTCAATTGTTTCTGATTTTTAGATCTCACAAATAAATGAGAACATACAATATTTGTCTTTCTGTGCCTGGCTTATTTCACTTAACATAGTGATCTCCAGTTCCATCCACATTGTTGCAAATAATTGGATCTTATTAATTTTTATGGCTGAACAGTGCTCCTGTATATGTACCACATTTTCTTTATCCATTCGTCTGTCGATGGACACTTAGGTTGCTTCCAAATCTTGGCTATTGTGAACAGTGCTGCAACAAACATGGGAGTGCAGATATCTCTTTGATATACTGATTTATTTTCTTTTGGGTATATATCTAGCAGTGGAATTGCTGGATGATATAGCTCAACTTTTAGTATTCTGAGGAACCTCCAAAATGTTTTCCATAGTGGTTGTAGAAATTTACATACCCATCAGCAGTGTATGAGGGTTCCTGTATTAGTCCATTTTCACGCTGCTGATAAAGACATACCTGAGACTGGGCAACTTACAAAAAAAGAAGTTTAATGGGCTTACAGTTCCATATGGCTGGGGAGGCCTCAAAATCATGGCGGAAGGCAAGGAAGAGCAAATCTCATCTTATGTAGATGGTGGCAGGCAGAAAGCTTGTGCAGGGAAACTCCTTTTTATAAAACCATCAGGTCCTGTGAGACTTATTCACTATCACAAAACAGCACAGGAAAGACCTGCCCCCATGATTCACTTACCTCCCACTGGGTCCCTCCCACAACATATGGAAATTCAAGACGAGATTTGGGTGGGGACATAGCCAAACCATATCATTCCACTCCTGGCCCCTCCAAATCTCTTGTTCTCACATTTCAAAACCAATCATGTCTTCCCAAGAGGCCCTCAAAGTCTTAACTCATTTCAACATTAACTCAAAAGTCTATATTCCAGAGTCTCATCTGAGACAAGGCAAGTCCTTTCTGCCTATGAGCCTGTAAAATCAAATGCAAGTCAGTTGTTTCCTAGATGCAATGGGGGTACAGGCATTGGGTAAATGTAGTCATTTCAAATGGGTGAAATTGGCCAAAACAAAGGAGTTACAGACCCCATGAAAGTCCAAAATCCAACAGGGCAGTCAAATCTTAAAGCTCCAAAATTATCTGCTTTGACTGCATGTCTCACATCCAGGTCACACTGATGCAAGAGGTGGGTTCCCATGGTTTTGAGCAGCTCTGCCCCTGTGGCTTTACAGTGTACAGCCTCCCTCCCAGCTGCTTTCATGGGCTGGTGTTGAGTGTCTGTAGCTTTTCCAGGAGCACAGTGCAAGCTGTAGGTGGATCTACCATTCTGGGGCTTGGAGGATGGTGGCCCTTTTCTCACAGCTCCACTGGTTGGTGCACCAGTAGGGACTCTGTGGGAGCTCTGACCCCAAATTTCCCTTTGCCCTGCCCTAGCAGAGGTTGTCCATGAGAGCCCCACCTCTGCAGCAAACTTCTGCCTGGACATCCAGGTGTTTCCACACATCCTCTGAAATCTAGGCAAAGGTTCCCAAACCCCAGTTCTTGACTTCTGTGTACTTGAAGGCTCAACACCATGTGGAAGCTGCCAAAGCTTGGGGTTTGCACCCTCTGAAGTCACAGCCTGAGCTCTACATTGGCTCCTTTCAGCCACAACTGGAGCTGCTGGGAGGCAAGGCACCATGTCCATAGGCTGCACACAGTATGAGGACCCCAGGCCCAGCCCGCAAAATTACTTTTTCCTCCTAGGCCTCTAGGCCTGTGATGGGAGGGGCTGCTATGAAGACCTCTGAAATGTCCTGGAGATATTTTACCATTGTCTTGGGAATTATCACTGGGCTCCTTGTTACTTATGCAAATTTCTGCAGCCCACTTTAATTTCTCCTCAGAAAAAAAGGATTTTCTTTTCTATCACATCAGGCTGCAAATTTTCCAAACTTTTATGCTCTGCTTTCCTTACAAAACTGAATACTTTCAACATCACCCAAGTCACCTCTTGAATGCTTTGCTGCTTATAAATTTCTTCCACCAGATACCCTAATTCATCTCTCTCAAGTTCAAAGTTCCACAAATCTCTAGGGCAGGGGCAGAATGCCACCAGTCTCTTTGCTAAAACGTAACGAGTCACCTTTGTTCCCATTCACAACAAGTTCATCTCCATTTGAGACCACCTCAACCTGGATTTCATTGTCCATATCATTATCAGCATTTTTGTCAAAGCCATTCAACAAATCTCTAGGGAGTTTAAAACTTTCCCACATTTTCCTGTCTTCTTCTGAGTCCTTCAAACTGTTTCAACCTCTGCCTGTTACCCAGTTCCAAAGTCACTTCCAATTTTTGGTATCTTCTCAGTAGCACCCCACTGTCAGTACCAATTTACTGTAATAATCTGTTTTCATGCTGCTGATAAAGACACACCCGAGACTGGGCAATTTACAAAAGAAAGAGGTTTAATGGACTTATAGTTCCACATGGCTGAGAAGGCCTTACAATCATGATGGAAGGCAAGGAGGAGCAAGTCACATCTTACGTGGATGGCAGCAGGCAATGAGAGAGCTTGTGTAGGGAAACTCCGTCTTATAAAACCGTCAGGTCTCATGAGACTTATTCACTATCACAAGAAAAGCAAGGGGAAGACCTCCCCCCATGATTCAATTACCTCCCATGGGGTCCCTCCCACAATGGGAATTCAAGATGAGATTTGGGTGGGGACACAGCCAAACCATTTCCCTTTCTCCACATCCTCTGCAGCATTTGTTATTGCCCGTCTTTGGTTATAAGCCATTTTAACTGGGATGAGATGACATCTCATTGTAGTTTTGATTTGCATCTCTCTGATGATCAGTGATGTTGAGGACCTTTGCATATATGCCTGTTTGCTATTTGTATGTCTTCTTTTGAGAAATGTCCATTCAAATCTTTTGCCCATTTTTTTCATTGGATTATTAGATTTAATTTTCTATAAATAGAAATCTATACATAGTTGTTTGAGCCTCTTATATATTCTGGTTATTAATACCCTGTCATATTAGTTGTTTGCAGATATTTTCTACCATCCCATGAGTTGTCTCTTCACTTTGTTGATTGTTCCCTTTGCTGTATAGAAGCTTTTTAACTTGATGTGATCCCATTTTTGCTTTGGTTGTCTTTGCTTATGGGATATTGCTCAAGAAATTTTTGCCCAGACCAATGTCCTGGAGATTTCCCCCCAATGTTTTCTTGTAGTAGTTTCATAGTTTGAGGTCTTAGACTTAAGTATTTATTCATTTTGATTTTATTGCTGTATATGGTAAGAGATGGGGGTCTAGTTTCATTTTTCTGCATATGCATATCCAGTTTTCCCAGCACTATTTATTGAGGAGACTATCTTTTCCCCAGTGTATGCTTTTGGCACCTTTGTCAAAAATGAGTACCCTATAGGAAAATTGATTTGTTTCTGGCACCTCCATGCTGTTCCATTGGTCTATGTGTCTGTTTTTATGCTAGTACCATGCTGTTTTGGTTACTATAGCTCTGTAGTACAATTTGAAGTCAGGTAATGTGATTCCTCCAGTTTTGTGAATTTTGCTAAGGATAACTGGCTATTCTGGATCTTTTCTGGGTCCATGAACATTTTAGAATTGTTTTTTTCTTTTTCTGTGAAGAATGTCCTTGGTATTTTTATAGAGATTGCATTGAATATATAGATTCCTTTGGGCAGTATGGACATTTTAACAATATTGATTCTTCCAATCTATGAACATAGAACATTTTTCCATTTTTTTGGTATAATCTTCAATTTCTTTTGTCAATGTTTTATGGTTTTCATTATAGAGATCTTTAATTTCTTTGGTTAATTCCTAGGCATTTAATTTTATTTGTAACTATTGTATATGGGATTACTTTCTTGATACCTTTTTCAGATTGCTCATTGTTCACTGTTGGCATATAGAAATGCTAATGATTTTTTATATTGATTTTGTGTCCTGCAACTTTGTTAAATGTATTGGTTCTAATAGTTTTTAGATGGAATCCTTAGGCTTTTCCCAATGTATGATCGTATTATTAAAGCTCTTTTTAATGGCTTTTTAATTTTTTGATTTATTTTAGATACGTTCTATTGCTACATCTTTCAACTTACTAATCATTTCTTTTACAGTATTTATGGTTAATCCTATTTTGTGTCTTAACAATTTGAAATGTATTTTTTCACCTCTGGAAGCTTTAGCTTTATTTTTAAAAATCTCCATTTTGCATCTCATCACTTTCATGCTTTGCTCCTCTTTCTTTAATATATGGAATAACATACATGGGTGGATATACCTATATGTGTGTGTATGTATATATGTATGGATATATGGATATACATATATATGTGTGTGTGTGTTTTATTTTAACTTCCTGTCCTTCCTGATCTATTAATTTTATTATCTGTGTCACATCTATGTATATTTTTGTTGATTTTTTTTTCACTTTTTGCCTCCTGATTCTGGGTTACATTTTCCTACCTTTTTTTCAGGTCTGGTAATTTTTGATTGACTATCAAACCTTGCAAATATTATGTTGATGGATGTTGCATGATTTTTTTGATTGTTTTGAACTTGTCCTGGTGAACATTTGCTTGAGGTCAACTAGCTTTTAGTCTTCCTTTTAAGTTTCTTGAAAAGGTGAGGTGTGATCTAGAATAGCCATTAATCTAAAGTAAACATGGTCCCACTACTAAGATAATCTCCTTCCAAGAACTGTACCCAGTGCTTTGTGACTTTCTACTTTGGATGGCGGAAATATAAAATATGCCCAATTTTGTTGGAGCCCTAAATGTTGCTCTTTTCCCATAGTTTTTTTCTTCAGATTTGGGTAGTTTCTGCTCATTTATATGCAGATCAGCACTCAGACTTGATCCATTCCCTAGTTGACTATCATATCACTGTCCAGTTCTCTGAAGGGATCTTCTGCAGGTCTTTGGGAAACTTTATCTTTGTCCCTCCTCTCTGATATTCTTCCCAATAAATTTCAATGATTTTGGCTTCTTTGAACTATAGGTAGTGATGTAAAATGTAAAATTCACTTAACTTGTTTCTTTTCCTGAGTGATTATAGTCTTGATATGTGTGCTGGAATATTTCAAAATTTTTGCTTATTGAAGATAGAACGATAAATCTGGTCCCTGTGAATCCATCATGGTCACAAACAATTCATGACTATCTTTGAAGGACTCATAAAGTCATACAAATATAATATTTACATTTATGAAGCTATTTCTCAAAGATTAATCTCAATCTGTGACCTCTAAATTAGGCATATTGCCATTCCAGATAAATTTCTTTCTTTCATGTCAATGTTGATATTTCTTGATTGGCTTCTATAATGTTGATAGTACTTGATCTGCTTCTCAACTAGATATAGTTTGGACATTTGTTCCCTCCAAATCTCATGTTGAAATTTGATCCACATTGTTGAAGATGGGGCCTAGTGGAAGGTGTTTGGGTCATGGAAGTGGATCCTTCATTAATGGCGTGGTGCTGTCCCCATGGCAATGAGTGGGTTTTAACTCAATTAGTTCATGAGAGAGCTTTTTTTTTTTTTTTTTTTTTTTTTTTTTTTTGAGATGGAGCCTCACTCTGTCATCCAGGCTGGAGTGCAGTGGTCTGATCTGAGTTCACTGCAACTTCTGCCTCCTGGGTTCAAGTGATTCTCCTGCCTCAGCTTCTCAAGTAGCTGGGATTATAGGAGCCCACCACCACACTTGCCTATATTTTGTATTTTTAGTAGAGACAGGGTTTTCCCATGTTTGCCAGGCTGGTCTTGAACTCTTGACCTCATGTGATCTGCCTGCTTTGGACTTTCAAAGTGCTGGAATTACAGGTGTGAGCCACCGCACCATGCCAAGAATGCTAGTGGTTTAAAAGAGCATGGCATCCCTCTCCTGGCTCTTCCTCCCTCTCTTACCATGTGACATGCTTGCTCCCCGTTCACCTTCTGTCATGATTGCAAGCTTCCTAAGGTTCTCACCAAAACAGATGCTGATGTTATGCTTCTTGTATGGCCTGCAGAACTGTCAGATTATAAAGAAATCTCTTTTCTTTATAAATAACCCAGATTTAGGTATTTTTTATAGCTACACAAAATGGACTATGACACAATCCAATTCTCTTTTCTTCTTTATAGTTTCTGCCAATGGCACTATTATATTTCACCACATACTCGGGCTTTTAGCTTTGAAGTTATTTTTGAATCCTTACATTTCTTCCTTGTCCATATCTAATCTGTTAAGAAGTCCTGCAAATGCTTTTAAAGTTTTACATCTGGCTTGCCATCCTAATATCCATTGCCACGACTATTCAAGATCTTTCCTGTCTCATATCTTTATTATGCAACTATTTTGTAACTGGAGCCCCACTCTAATTTCTCCCTACACCAATTCAATTTGCATTGAATATCAGTCATTGCCTCCATATGCTCACAAAAGAAAGTGCGAAATACTTATATCGAAATATTTGACATTAATGATCTAACTCTAACCAACTTTTCATAACTGCTCTTCCACTCATAGCCAACACAATTCTCACAATATTATAGTGCATGATTTCTCTGTCTTGCGAGCATATCATACTAATTTGGTTCCATAACTTTTCTCATAGTATCCTTACTACTTTGAGTTCCAATACCCAATTCTCTCTGTTTCTCTTAATCTCTCCCATTACTGTAAATTTTAGTTTAATTTCCACTTATTATGGAAATATTCTTATACAGTCATACTTCACTTAATATCAGGTATACATTCTGAGGAATAAATCACTAGGCAATTTTATCATTGTGCAAACATCTAGCATATACTTACACAAACCTAATGGTATAGCCTCCTATACACCTAGGCTATATGGTATAGCCTATTGCTCCTAAGCTACAAACTCATACAACATGTTACTGTACTGATTACTTTAGGTAATTGTGACACAATAATAGGTATTTGTATGTGTAAACATAGAAAATATACAGTAAAAATACGGTATTATAATCTTGTGAAACTACTATCATATATGCGGTGCATCATTGACTGAAACATTATTATGTGGCACAGGATTGTATTGATCTTTCTCTAATATTTGGACCAACTTTTTTCTTTTTTGCTACTGAAATCAACAATCACATGATGATTTAGAATATTAGTCATTGATTTGGTATGATTTTCCATATATTCCCAGTCATTATACTCAACCAGTCACATTCATGCTGCTACCTGACAGCATGTACAGTAGACCAGAGGCCAAGCTCTGATCTTCCAGCTTCTATCCTTGAGTTAACCTTACTTTTCCCTTTATCCTATGTTGCTTTTCACTCTTACCTTTTTAATTAGGCTCTTTATTTGTTATGGAGGTAAATAGATCAACCTGAAAAAGAGAGGAAAGAAAATAGAAGAAAAGGGAACTTTTATTTCTTTGTAATAAGAAAATAATGTGATTATATATGTGTATATATATGTGTTTATATATATTTATATGTTGTTGGTATAATACTATGAATAAAATTTTTAAATGAATTTCAAGCCTTTCTTAGGCTAGAGTACTGATTTGTATATGTATATATACTTCCAAGGAGCCTATTGTTCAGCTCTTTCTTCTTGGAAGATGTATAGATACAGTGATTAAGAGCAAAAGTGTGTTCACAAACTTGTCTAGGCTCAAATCTCAGCTCCAAAGCTTATGAGATGTGTGACTGTAGGCACTTTTTTCTTTGGCTTCTTTATGTCTAAGATGGAGATAATATTAATCCCTACTTTAAAAGTTGTTGTGAGCCATAAGTGAGATAATCCCTGTGTCAAGTGGGCTGATGGAAGGAGAACGTTACATTTTGGTGACATTTTCAATATGTTCTTATTTGGCAAAATGGAAATTTTTTGATGGAGATGGAAAGAGTTTGGTTTTGTTGATTCAGAATAGGATCCAATTCTGGCCTCCATTCAAAATTTTTGACTTTTGAAAATAACAGCTGAATGAAGCATCAGAAATTCACTGTAACTAAGAGTTAGTTTATATAACTTAGTCAAGTTTTTGACTCAGCTCTGCCCCTCTGTTCTTTTTGTTTCCCACTCACTGTTCTCTAACTTCTCTTGGGATGATCTTATCAATTGTCTAGTCCCATAAACTCCAGCAAATTTCAGATCCCCAATGTGCCTCTCATAAAGACACACACATGCATGTACACACACATACACACATATGTATGTATATATACATATGCATTCATCTGTATACATGTGTGTACGGAAAATAAGAGAGAGAGGAGAGAGAATTTGTTTTGACTCTTACTCATTGATACACAGACAATTGATTGGAAAAAGAAAGAAAATAATTTAGACAGAACAGTTATTTGGCATGTAGAAAAATTCTCTTATAACACGTTCTTTGATTTTCCTCCTTTTACTTTTCACTGCATTCGAGCAAACATGTTTGCATAGATGTAATCACCTGTTTAAAATGTTCTATGTTATCTTCAGATTGGCTTCTGATTCTCTCATGTGTATCATAACGTCCTATCATGGAAATGAGTATTCAGCTAAGCATCCTCCCACCGATCCACTGGAATCACCTTGACTACATAATCACAATTCTAACCAGGAGGATTTTAGATGGAGGCTCTTTCAATCAAGAATTCAAAATTTTAGAGAAGCATAATGTGTACCAGAAAAGATATCTAGGTCAGATTTCATCTCCTCTAATTTTCATATTCCTATTTTTGTTCTCACCTCACATTGTTCCATCAAACCATCATCAAGCCATACTGATTAAATATTCCCCCTGCCTACAGTTGTGTTAGGATTTTGATGACATAAATTAATTGGTATGGTTTTAGTCATTTGGAAAATTTTCTACAGGTATTGCAACCCAGCCTTTTCATATTTTAATGTTAAACCATTTTAAATATTAAAATGTGGTAAAATCCCACTTAATCAGAGCTTTCCTTTAATTTATTTAGTCTACAGGTAAAACTTGGGGTATATAATAATCCTACAACTTTTTAATCAATTGATGACATACAGTGTAGGGACCACTGACTGCTCACAGGCAGACACTCTGGTGTATAACAGTTGATCAAAAGATGTACTGGAAGTAATACTTTTTAAAGAATACATTGCCAGGTTTTGGACTGACCCGATTAAAGATTAAATCAGGATGGATTCAGTGGCATATCAAAGAATTATTATTCGTACATTTCTTCCGGTGATTTTTTTGTGTGTGAGTAGGAGAGAATGGGTTCAGTTGTAGGTAGTGTGCTTGGAAAAAATCCATAACAAAATATCTATTGGTTATTATTATGTGACAATCCCTATGGTTTATATGCATTATTTCATTAAAACACAGGAATTAAGTGTTATTATTTTCTGCACCCTTTAGAGGAAATGAAACCTTAGCAAGGATTCTGATGTAGTTCTGCCTAATCCTGAAACCTGAACATGGGAGTTCCTTATGTATACAAAGCTCCTCCCTCTCTCATGGTACAGCAGAAACAAAGCCGAGAACAAATGTGCTGTGGCACATACTCACAAGGAGTTTCAGGGCTTACAAGGCATATTCACATTTTTAAAATCTCCTTCAAGCCTCTCGTTATTACTGTGAGATAGTATTACTATTATTGCATTCATATTACAAACGAGGATATTGAGTATCGGGGTGCTGAATAAATTGCTTAAGTTTACAGAGCTGGTAACATAGACCCAAGATGAAGCTCAGGCCTCCGACTCAAGGTCCCCTTACTATTTCTACTACGTTTCATTACTTCCAAGTGTAAACATAACAGTTATCAAAATGAAGCCTATGTGTGCCCATGTGTGCTAGATATAAATTTAAGTTGTCATTATTTATTTCCCTCTTGTAAATAAACAGACCAAAAGAGAATCTGGTAGATTTTGAGCTGTACAACACCTAAAATAGTCCATGACAAGATAAAAAATATCTGAATTATAAAAATATATTATTAATGTGCACTGAGCTTAGCATTGTAAATATCAGCACCTGACTCTTGGTCTGGCCTGGATGTTCTGATAAGAAAATTAAAATGGGGAGAGATATTGTTTAAAGAGAAATGTCACAGAAGAACCTTTGACCTGAATGCCACAAAAGAGTTAGGAGAAAATGGAACTGAAAAGTAAACTATCAGATTTCCTCAGGCACAGGATTAAGCTGTGACAGTTTTATCTAGAGGTAGATGAGGTATTTTTTCTCCACCATGATTTATGAGGAACAAGAAATAACTTCCCTGTCCAGAATTACCTTTGCCATTTGCAGCGACTGCTTCCTCATCATTAGACTTTGTTTTCATAAAGTGAAAGTGTTATCTCCATGAAACTCTATAAAATTACCATATTTCCTCCGCAGAAATCTGCATTCTATATTGATCATTATCAGATTGCTTTTAGTGATAACTAGCAAAGAAAACAGAACACATAGGACTAATATAGGGGAAGGTAGAGAGAAAAGCCAGAAAGCTATATTATTTTATTGGAAGACTAATTTTGGTGCTGGAAGGCAATCAGTCATTCACTTAACCATTCAACAAACATACAGTGGAGGACCTTCCATATGCAAGATGCTGTCCTAGGTGCTGAGACATAGCACCACCAGCAATGAGCCTGTATTCTCACAGCTAGTGATAATAGCAGGGTAGCAGCTCATGCTAGTCTCTCTTCGCCCACCATAAAAGCTTTCTGAGAGGATGTCTTCAAGATACGAAAACCTAAAATATTTTGGATTGAATGTATTTTGCCCGTGAGGAGAAGCAATGAAAAAAAGAAAAACTACCTGGAGAGAAGAAATGTTTGGAAAAAGCTTTTTCAAAAATTTTTCTTCTCTGTATACCTGGGCAGAGTGGAAGTTTCAGGATAGGGAGCTACAAATAGTGGTGGGGTAGACTCAAAACATACAAACAGGAGATGTATTTGAGAAAAGCTGTAGAAGCTGATTATTTGAAATAGATGCTATGTAGGAAGAGAAACTTTAGTCAAGAGCCAAGGCAGGATTTGAAGGCAAAGAAGGTCTAGGAGTGAAGTGCAAGGTGGAACAGATGAGAAGCTATGATTCAAAAGAGGGAAATTCTTCTCTTTTCTCCAGCAGCTATGATGAGGTAGTGGTCATATTCATGGTGAGGTGGAAAGAGACCAGAACAGTGTAAGATACTTAATAACCACATACAGACTTCAGATCAAGTGACGGTGATGTTATTTTCTTTTAGAGTTTTTCATTTCCAAATATTTTGTGGAGGTTGTGTAAGGGAGGCATGTCAGACAGTCTGGCATATTGTCTCAGAAGCTGATGAGTGGGGAATGCTTGAGCCAAGCAATGTGAAAGAATGCCTCTTTCTTTTAGGAGATTCCTCAAGATAACTCAAGTCCTTGTTATGCCAGGATTGTTTCTGACATAGGAGTTGCACAGGTGACAAAATGTCTTCTGCTAGCAGAATTGATTATGCAATGAGCATTTTCCTCTTGGTAGATTATTTATCCTGCTTTTATGATGTATCCTTAGAGACAGGAAAAACATAAGATAGAGAATCAGAAGGAGACACAGACTTCTTGAATTTTGAGACTGGAATTTTATGGGCTTGAAAAGAAGTGTATTATGTAACAAATATAGCTTACAGCAGTAGTTCCCAAAGTGTGGTCTGGGGACTCCTGAGGACCCTTGAGATCATTTTGGAGATTCACTAACTATTTTCACAATAATAGTAGGATGTTTTTTACCCTTTCACTCATTTTCTCAAAAACGATTGGCAGAATTTTCCAATGGCTTGACAAGATGTTTGATATCACAACAGACTAAATGCAGAAGCAGATATGATAATCCAGCTATCTTCTATGATGCAAGACATGATATGAAATATGAAACAATGCCTCTTTTCATATATACAAATTTTCTTTTTTTGAGATGGAGTCTCACTCTGTCACCCAAGCTGGAGTACAGTGGCACGATCTTGGCCCACTGCAACCTCCACCTCCTGGGTTCAAATGATTCTTGTGCCTCAGCCTCCCGAGTAGCTAGGATTACAAGTGTGAACCACCAAGCCTGGCCAAATATTTTTTTTGTATTTTTTTTAGTAGAGAGGGATTTTACCAAGTTAGCCAGTCTGGTCTCGAACTCCTGACCTCAGGTGATCCTCCCACCTAGGCCTCTCAAAATGTTGGGATTACAGGCATGAGTCACCAAGCCTGGCCAGTAATACAAATTTTTTTTACATTCTCATTTTTAATTTCCACTATGATGGACATAGCATATATTATAACACACATTGGGGTCCTCAATAATTTTTAAGAGCACAAAGGTCCTGAGATAGAAAAGTTTGAGAACTTCTGCTCTAGAATGTTTGAAAAACAAAGTCTAGCCATTTGTTAGGATATGAGGAAAAAAATCGATTGTTTTCCACTTGTTCTCAAAAACCAATTGGAAAATGACAAAAAGAGTGAGAAACAAAAATGGAAGTTCTAGATTCGACACGATTATGGCGTACCTAAAATTCCCAACTAAAACGTATGAGGAGGGACAGCTAAGTGTAATAAAATGCAGACTAAGAGAAAACTATGTCACAGTGTTGCAGGATTCTTCAGGTGTCAGTTTTCCAGCTGGAAACCTCTATGGCCGGTGGCGCCTTTGCCCAAATTTTGCTGGAGCCCACTGGGCTTTTTCCACCCACGTGGCCTGGCGGGCTGCACTCAGCTCACGCTGCTGGCCCGGATCCCATGCCTGCCAAGGGCAAGCCAGACATGGAGTGGCAAAGGATGCGTGAACTAATAAGTGCAGGATCCGGCCACTGTGCACACCCAGGTATGTTGCAGCTGGGTGCTCCAGGTGCTGGCTCTATGAGATCCTGTGGCTAGATCAGAGCACTGCAAGCAGCTTCCATTGCTGGCACCTGCATCTGGATGAGGATATTGTGGTAGTGCCCAGAAACTTGGAGACACCAGAAACTGCCCCAAAGAGGGTGTCACAGCCCTGGCTCGGGGAACCTCTTTGTCTGGGCTCCCAGAAGGGCCACAGCTCTTCTCTCTTTCTCATCACCTGCAACTTGGTGAGCAAGGAGGGGCATGTTTCAGCTCTGTTTGTGTTATAGCTTTTTCAGCTCCATCATTTGGCAGATCCTGAGTTCTTGTCCTGTGTCCAGGAAGAATGAGGTATGCGGACAACTGGAGGGTGAGCAAGGTGAAGAGGTGCTTTATTGAACAAGAGCACAGTTTTCAGGAAACCCAAAGTGGGTAGCTCCTTTCCACAGGCAGGTCATCCCATCGAGTGCAGCTCTCAGTGGAGCAAAGACCCAGAGTGGGTAGCTCCTATCTGCAGGCAGGTCATCCCAATGACTGTGCATCCCCCAGCAGAGAGGAGACCTGGAGTGGGTATCTCCTATTCACAGGCAGATCATCCTGAGTCTGGCTGAGTCTGGAGTTTCTATGGGCTTCAGAAGGATGGAAGTGCATGCTGATTGGTCCATGGGCATCCATGGGCAGGCCTGGAAAAAGCACTGTTAAGTTCTCACTCTCACACGGACTCTACTGAACTGATAGCCAGGCTCCCATGCTTCAGGCCTTCCCAGGCTTGAAGGTGGGGCTTAACTGGAGACCTTCCCCTTTCTACCCAGGAGCCTGCCTCCTGCCACCATCAACATGTTGTCTATGGCACCCAAGCTGTTCGTGACAAGGAACACTGCAGGCCTGTACCAAGCCATCCTCAGCCCCCTCTCAGCCTCCCTTCTGTGCTCATCAGTGACCAAAGTCTGGAGGTGGCCAAAGCGGCAGGGGATGGCATGTCAGTGCCACCCTCAGAGCATGCACACCTGGCTGGGTTGTGACAGTGCTGGAGCTCAACCTCCAATTTTGCTTTGAAATTGGAGTGGGTGCTGGGAGTAGGGAGAGGCCAGCCAGTGGGAGCAGGCACTCCTAAGCCTGTGGGAATGGGGGTGGGGGGGCTTTCCTGGGTCCTCAAGAGTACAGGAATGCCCAGGTCAGCTGCCACAGTTGGGTGACTGCAGCTGTGCCCGGGACGGCAGGGCTCCTGCCCCGCCAACTTGGAAGGGGGCAAGGCTCCCACCTGTTCCTGGCTCCTATGAGCTCCATGGAGCATGTAGCCCTAGTCACCCTCTCCTGTTGCATGCAGCTGATGTCTTCCCAGTGGCCGCTCCAGTTGGGCCACGACTGCTATCAACAAGATGGCTGCTGCTGAAGACTTTTTGGCATAGATGACAGAATACACAGGATACAAATTCTAATGGATAGCACACTAGTTTTTTTTCTCCCTGTTGTGATATGATACGTATACCATAAAACTCACATTTTAAAAGTGTGCAATTCAGGGACTTTTAGTATATTCAAAGATTTATACTACCAGGACCACTATTTAATTCTAGAATATTTGTGTCACCTAAAAGAAACACATACCCATTAGCAGTCACTCCCCATTCCCCCCCGTCATTAATTTCCTTTCTATCTCCATGGATTTACCCATTCTGAACATTCTATGTAACTAAAATTATAGAATATGTGACTTTTTGTGTCTGGATTATTTCACCAGCATATTTTCAGAGTTCATCCATGTTGTAGCAAGTATCAGAACTTCATTTGTTTTTATAGCCAAATGATCTTCTGGTGTATGGATATGTCGTCATTTGTTTACCCATTCATCAGTCAGTAGACATTTAGGTTATTTCTACAATTTTCCTATTAAGAATAATGCTGTTATGACCATTTGAGTACAAGTTTCTACATGCACATATTTTTAATTCTCTCATGTATAAGTTGTGTATAAACCTAAGAGCAGAATTTCTGAGTCTCATCGTAATTCTATGTTTAACTTTTTGGGGAACTGAAAAACTGTTTCCCAAAGCAGGAATGCTATTTTACATCCCCCCTCCGATATAATATTGTAGTTTTGATTTATTTTCCCTTCTTTTCATTTGTTTATTGGCCATTTGTATATATTCTTTGGAGAAATGTCTATTCAAATTTACCCATTTAAAAAAATTGTGTAGTCTTTTTATTGTTGGGTGCAAGTTCTTCATACATTTTAGATGGTATTCAGTTACTAGATATTTTCTCCTGTTTTGTGGGTTGTCTTTTTACTTTCTTAGTTGTACCTTCTAAGGTACAAAAGTTTGTAACTTTCATGAAGTGCAATTTATCAAATTTTTCTTTTGTTGCTTGTGCTTTGGTGTCATATCTAAGTAACCATTGCCTGACCCAAGATCAGAAAGATTTATGCTAACTTTTTTTCTAAGAGCTGTATACTTTTAGCTACATAGTTTTAGTTATACACATTAAACTTGTTGATCAATTTGGAGTTAATATCTGTGTATGGTGTGGGGTAGGGGTCTAACTTTATTATTTTGCCTGTAGAAATTCATTATTTTCAGCATTATTTGTTGAAAAGAAAATTGTTTTCCCCATTCAATTATTTCAGCGCCCTTGTTAAAAATCAATTGACCATCAATGTAAAGGAGGCACATGCATGTGTATATGTGTACATGTGTGTGTGTTTCTTGACTCTCAATTCTGTTCCATGGTCTCATATGCCAGTGCCACACTGTCTTGATTACTGTTTCATTGTACTGAGGTTTGAAATCAGAAAATGTGAATTCTCTAACATAGTTCTTCTCTCAAGATTGTTTTGGCTATTCAGCATTTCCATATATATTTTAAATGAGCTTGTCTGCTTCTAGGGAAAAGGCAGCTGGAATTTTGATTGTGTTGAATTACTATTGGGCATTATTGCCATCTTATCAACCATGTGTTTTTTGTCTTTTTCTGTCAGTATGGTGTATTACATTGACTAATTTTTGTATTTTGAAACAATCTTGCATTCTTAAGTTAAATTATATTTGATCATGATGTGTAATCCTTTTATATGTTCTTGGATTCACCATATTTGTATTTTTTGAGAATTTTGTGTCTATATTAATAAGATATGTTGGTCTTTAATTTTTTTTGCAGTGTATTTGTCTGGATTTGGTATCAGGATAATATTGAGTTCATAAAATGAGCTGGGAAATGTTCCCTTCTCTTGTATTTTTTGGAAGGGATTCTTTTGTATGTGTGAAGAATTAGTGTTAATTCTTCCTTAAACATTTGGTAAAATTCACCGGTGGAGCCATCTGGTCCTAGGAGTTTTTGTGTGCATGTGTGAGTTTCTGATTACGGATTCAATTCAATCTCTTTACTTGTTATAGTTCTATTCAGATTTTTAATTTATACTTGATTCAATTTCAGTAGTCTATATCTTTCAAGAATTTGTCTATTTCATCTGTTATCGAAAGTTTTTGTATACAGTTGTTCACATTATTACTTTATAATGCTTGTTAATTTGGTAAAGTCAGTAGTAATATCCCCTCTTTCATTCCTGATCTTTGTAATTGGTAGGTACAATTATCTAAAAGTTTTCAATTTTTTGTCATTGATCTTTTCAAAGAATGAACTTCTTTAGTCAATTTTCACTCTCATTTTAAAAATTCTCTATTTAATTCTCCTCTGATATTTATTTATTTATTTTTTTGCTTTATTTGAATTTAGGTTGTTTTCCAAATATACCTCTAAAAATTAGTTTAGCTATATCCCATACATTTTGGTTTGTTATGTCTTTATTTTCATTCATCTCAAAGTATTTTATAATTTTATAACCTCAAAGTATTTTTAATTTCTCTTTGATTTTTTCCTTGAGCTATTGGCTATTTAGGAGGAGTGCGTTATTAAATTTCCACATTTGTAAATTTTCTGAAATGTATTGTTATTAATTCATAATTTTACTACATTTTGATTAAGGATCATACTTTGCATTATTTCAATTTTTTAAAATTTATTAAGATGTATTTTATGGCCTAACATGGTTTATTCTGGAAAATGTTTCATGTATACTTGAAAAGAATATGTATTTTGCTGTTTTGGGGTAGAGTGTTCTATTGATGCTCGTTAGGTCTAGTTGTTCAAGTCTTACTTGTTGATCTTCTATCTAGTCGTTCTATCCATTATTTAAAGTAAGCTACCGGGCCAGGCGCTGTGGCTCACACCTGTAATCCCAACACTTTGGGAGGCCAAGGCAGGCAGATCACGAGGTCAGGAGTTCAGGAACAGCCTGGCCAACATGGTGAAACCCCATCTCTACTAAAAATACAAAAATTAGCCAGGCGTGAGTAGCGGGCACCTGTAATCCCAGCTACTCGGGAGGCTGAGGCAAGAGAATCGCTTGAACCCGGGAGGTGGAGGCAGTAAACCAAGATCGTGTCATTACACTCCAGCCTGGGCAACAGGAGCAAGACTCCGTTTCAAAAAATAAAAATAAAAATAAAATAAAATAAAGTAAAATAAGCTACTGAAGTCTACAACCATTATTGTTGAATTTTCTACTACTTCCTTCAACTTTGTCAATTTTTACTTTATATATTTTGGATCTCAGTTAATAAGTGAATATATGTTTATGATTGTCATTTATAGATGTATTGACCCTTTTATCATTATAAAATGTCCTTCCTTGTCTGTTGCCACAATTTTTGTTTTAAAGTTTATTTTGCCTGATTTGTATATAACCATTCTGGATCTTTTTTGGTTACAGTTTGCATGTTCTGTTTCCATGATTTTACTTTCAATTAATTTGTGTTGTTCAATCTAAAGTTTGACTTCTCAAAAGAAGACAAACATGTAGTCAACAAACATGTGAAATATCAGTGCTCAATATCACTAATCATTAGGGAAATGCAAATCAAAACTGCAATGATATACCATCTCACATGAAATACAATGGCTATTACTAAACTAAAAAATAACAGATGCTAGTGAGGTTGCAGAGAAAACAGAATGTTTATATGCTGCTGATGGGAATGTAAATTAGTTCAGCCACTATGGAAAGCATTCTGGAGATTTCTCAAAGCACTTAAAATAGAACTACCATTTGACTCAGCAATCCCATTACTAGGTATATGCCCAAAGGAATAAAAATCATTCTGCTGTAAGATATATGTACACACAGGTTTATTACAGCACTAGTCACAATAGCAAAGACATGGAATCAACCTAGGTGACCATTAATAATGGACTGGATAAAGAAAATGTACTATTTTTGGAACAGTACACAGACATAAAAAAGAACAAGGTCATGTCCTTTGCAGCAACATGGATGGAGCTGGAAGCCATTATCCTAACCAAATTGTTGCAGAACAAAAAACCAAATACTTCATGTTCTTGCTTATAAGTGAGAACTTATAAGTGTAACAACGTGTAAACATTGAGTACACATGGATGCAAATAAGGGATCAACATGCACCAGGGCCTACTTAAAGGTGAAGGGTGGGAGTAGGGTAAGGATCAAAAAGCTACCTATCAGGTATTATGCTGGTTACCCAGGTGACAACATTGTCTGTACACCAAACCCCCACAACACACAATTTACCCATGTAACAAACCTGCACATGTACTTCTGGAATCTAAAATAAAAGTTGAAAAGAAAAAAAAATTAAAAAGAATAGTTTGTCTACTGCATACTGCATAGAGTTGGCCCATATTTTAAATCCATTCTGTGAAACTTTGCCTTTTTATTGGAGCAGTTAATCCATTTAAATTTAATGTAATTACTAATATAATTTATATCTGCCATTTTACTTTTTGTTTACTGTATATGTCTTCTTTCTAATTTCTTTCATTACTGTCTCTTTTGTTTTCAATAGATACTTTCTTGTGTACTATTTTAATTCCCTTGTTGTTTCTGTTATTATATATTTTGACTTGTTTTTACAGGTTGTCCTAGACATTGCAATTAACATCTAAAATATTACAATTCTGTTTGTCTGATAGCATACAATATGTCTGCTTATATATAGCCTCATTCCTACCTCCCTTCTCCTTTTTGCTATTATTGTGAAGTAATTACGTTGAATATCCATCAACACAGATTTATAATTACTCTTTATTCTTAAACGTTGTCTTTTAGGTCATACAAGAAAAAAGAGTTATACATACAAAATACACTTATACTGCCTTTCATTTTTAAAAGTTTTTTAGAGATCTGGTCTTGCTTTATCATTCAGGCTGGAATGCAGTGGCAAGATCATAGCTCACTGTAGCCTCAAACTCCTGGCCTCAAGTGATCCTCCTGCCTTGACCTCCCAAGTAGCTGAGACTACAGGCACACACTACCATGTCTGGCTTATTTATTTACTTATGTACTTTTTGCAAAGACAAAGTCTCATTTTGTTGCCCAAGCTGTCCTCAAACTCCTAGTTTCAAGCAATGCTGCCAACTAGGCCTCGCAAAGTGCTGGGATTATAAGCATGAGACACTACTCCCAGCCCATACTGTCCTTTATATTTACCTATGTAGTTTCCCTCGTTCCTTCCTTTTTTTTTTTTTTTTTTTTTTTTTTTTTTTTGAGACAGAGTCGCGCCCTGTTGCCCAGGCTGGAGTGCAGTGGCACGATCTTGGCTCACTTCAAGCTCCACCTCCTGAGTTCATGCCATTCTCCTGCCTCAGCCTCCCAAGTAGCTGGGACTACAGGCGCCCACCACCACTCCTGGCTAATTTTTTAAATATTTTTAGTAGAGACGGGGTTTCATCATGTTAGCCAAGATGGTCTCGATCTCCTGATCTTGTGATCTGCCCATCTTGGCCTCCCAAAGTGCTGGGATTACAGGTGTGAGCCACTGCGCCCAGCCCTTGTTTCTTTATGAAGATATAATATACTGTCTAGTAAGATACAGGGAAGTTTTGTTAGCAACCGTTTTTATTTATCTGAGAATATTTTGATTTCTCCTTGTTTTTAAAATTACACCTTTGTCAGATGTAGAATTCTTTGTGGGCAGTCTTTTTCTTTCAGCACTTTGAATATGTCATCCTACAGCCTACTGGTCTCCATAGTTTCACGTGGGAAATCAGTTGATATCTTATTGGAAATCCTTTATAGGTGATGAGTTATTTCTCTGTTATTGCTTTTGAGATTCACTACCTTTGCCTTTCAATAGTTTGATTATGATGTGTTCAGGTGTAAATTCAATAGCATTTATCCTATCTTGAGTTCATGAAGAATGTATCTGATGTGAAAATTACTTTTTTATTAAATTTGGGAATCTTTTTGCCATTATTTCTTTAAATATTCTTTCTATCCCTTTCTTCATCTTTGCTCATTCTGAGACTCCAATCATGTTAGTATGCTGAATGGTGCCCCACAGGTCTCTGTGGATCCATGCATTTTTCTTTATTCTTTTTCTGTTTCTCAGGTAAGGTAATTTCAACTGAACTATCTTCAAGTTTGCTCATTCTTTCTTCTACCAGCTCAAATCCACTGTTGTGGCCCTCTAGTAAACTTTTATTTTATTTGCTGTACTTTTGAGCTCCAGATTTTTTATTTGTTCATTAAAAAATAATTCCTATCACTTTATGAATATTCGTTATTTGATGAGACATACTTCTGATATTTTTCTTTAGTTCTTTAAACCTGGTTTATTTTAGTTCTTCAAATTTATTTACAATACTTGAATTTAAGTCTTAATCTAGTAAACATAATATCTGCATTTCTTTAGGAATAGTTACTATTGGGTATATTTTTCTTCTCCTGTTTATAAGCCATACTTGCCAATGTCTCGGTGTACTAAAATTTTTGTTAAAAACTGGACATTTAAAATAATATTATGTTTAATTATGAAAATTAGATTCTGCTCACTCCTTGGTGTTTGTTATTGGTGCTGTTTGTTTCCTGAATGACTTTCATGAACTAATTCTATAAAGTCTGTATTCTATGTTGGCTGTGGCTAGTAAAGTCTATGTTGGGTTACCTTAGTAGTCTTCTAATGATTGGACAGAGATTTCTTATACCTAAGAATATATTTGAGAAATAATATGTATCTCTATATCTCTATAAAGGAAAACTTAAGGCACTCCTGAGTGACACAAGGACTTGAACAAAGAGAACTTCATAATATTTTTGGATTGAAAGATTCAATATAAGAGAAATAACAATTTTATTAATGTGTTAACTTTAATTGCTATTGCATAATAACAATGAGATACTAAGATGATTTTGAGCGATCTTAACAACTTGAATTTTGATTTCATATAAAAAATAAACAAGCAGAGAAAATTCTGAATAAGAAGAATTACGTATCATACAATGACGTAAATGAAACCAGTGTGGTAATGGCAAACAAATGGATGGATAACTCAATGGAACAGAAATAAAAGTCCAGAAACAGTTCAGTGCACTTGAGTAGCATCTCAAATCATTGGAGAAAAGATGTATTACTGAACAGATTGTATTTGCAAAAAAGCAGTCACATGGAAATAAATAATAATAATATTAGAGTGACAAGAATTTTAAGTAAGATATCAATTGCAATAACCATAAAAAGATAATTCAGGATAAAAATCTACTTAAAATATTATCATTAACCACATTAAAAGATGAGCAAGAAACTTTCAAAAAATTTGTTTTGTATAATTTCCATAATATATACAGAAAATAAAAGACCAATAACTCAATAAAACTGGGTTAGGGATATAAATAAGAATGAAAGGAAAAGAAAATACAAATCTTAAATGTGCAGCTATGTGCCTGACTCACACATAATATGAGAAACGCAAATACACACAACAATAAGTAATACCTTTTACCTATCTGATTGGCAAAGAGTAGAAGTTTCATAATATATAGTCTTAGCATGGGCGTGAGAAAACTAGTATGCTACTGGTGGGAGTGTGAATTAGAACAGTTCTTACTGATCATAACTTGGCAATATTTATGCTAATTACTAATGCAAATACCTTTTAGTTCAGCAATTACACCTTTAAGAATTTATCTAATAAACATACGCAGATGTGTGAAATAACATACCTGCAAAGTTATTTAGTACAATATAGTTTATAATAACAAAAGAATAAAAATAACTTGAATATTTGTCTATAAGAGATTGAATAAGTTATAATACAAAAGAATGTCAACAAGTGTGAAAAAAGAAAGAACTAACAAAGAAAGAAGAAGAAAATAATCTCTTATATATTAATATGGAAAGAGCTCCAAGATATATTTAAAAATAAAACAAAATCAAAATTCAGAACAGTATATATAGGGTGTGCCACTATTTGTGTAAAAAAGAAAAATAGTATTTTTGTTGCTTATACATGGAAGAAGATATAGAAAAGCATTTGTTATTTATAGGGAAGGGCACTAGAATTGGGGCTCAGGCGTGTAGACCTTTTGCTGCCTAAATTTTGAACATTATTCATGTATTAATTATTCAGTAAATGTAAAAATCATATCCAATTGCACCACCACCAAAACAAAAATTGAAGAGAGAAATAAATTCACCTTAAAAATAGTATTTTTGGAAGCAACTGAGAACACAATTAGGACAGCAGACGTTTGATGAAAATGAGCAGAATTAAGTAGGAAAAAGAGAAAGTTTCATAGAATTAGTGAGAAAATGTGAAAAACTATAAAGCCTCAGCAGATGTAAAAATAATACACAGTAAAAAGATAAAATTTCCACCAGTAAATTCAAAGAAATCTTTCTTGGAATAATGAAAGATATCCTAACAATTGAGAGCAGAACATGTCAGAGAAAAAACTGAAACTAATTGATCAACTTCAGGTCTTTCCTGAGCAAAGTTATTGGGCATAATCATATGGGAACACTCCTGTGAACTGTCAGGCAAGAAAAGAAAAGAAGAACCTGATGTTTAGGGCAGAGAAGCAGTAAGTTTGGATTCAGACTTTAGAAGCGCTTCCAGCGCTAGCGACGGTGGAGCAATGTCTACAAAGTTTTAATAGAAAGGAACATCATCATATTTTATGTGCAGCTGTACCACTGTGTGGTAATAAAAAACAAGGAAAAATATTTTCAAACATACAAGAAATCAAGAAATATTGTTTCCATAAACATTCTTGTAAAAACTACCAGAGGACAGACTTCAGCCAACCAAAATAGGAATTTAGAAGTGAAGATAAATGGAGTCATAGTGAGGAGCGAATCCCTTTAAACATTAAACTAATGCTCAGCAACTGTGGGAATTGTGCTTATGGAACCAAATATGACAGTTTTACACCATGAAATTGTAGAAATGTTATAATAAAAGCAGAAGGGTGAAAAAATGTAGGAAGTAGCATATGTAGTTGAAATGGCTTGGAGGAGGTCATATTTTATAATGTTTTTTAAAGTGGGCTGTGTAAACATGGTGAACTTGGTGGAGGAAAATAAGCCTGGGACAGGACTTCTTCTCATATTAGCATGTTGGGAAGGCTTCTCTCTGGTGCAGAGATTTTTTTTTTTTTTTTTTTTTTTTTGCCAGAGTCTTGCTCTGTCATCCAGGCTGGAGTGCAGTGGCATGATCTTGGCGCACTGCACCTTCACCTCCCAGGTTCAAACTATTCTCATTCTTCAGCCTCCCGAGTAGCTGAGATTAGAGGCATGTGCCACCACACTCAGCTAATTTTTTGTATTTTTGGTAGAGACAGGGCTTTGCCATGTTGACCAGGCTGATCTCAACTCCTGGCCTCCCCGTGATCTCCCTGTCTTGGCCTGGTGCATTGTTTAAAAAATGTTACATGTGAATCTCAGTTTCCACAGTTTCTGCCAATAATAGAAATGCAATGACCTGGGCTTCTGCCTCCATCATGCCTAATGACCAAAAAGAGATTTATCTCATGCAAAAAGTTCAGGGTTAGGATATTTTTTAAGATTCCTAACTGGAAAGGGCAAAATTCACTCTACCTGGTTATACAAGAAATATTGTTCATGGAATCATGGGCAAGACTGGAATTACAACATATAAGTTAAGATACAAGGAAAAATTCCTGAAACTATATCCCAATACTGATCTGGTAAGGGAGTTGCTGCCACCATCCCCAAATTGCTGTGTAACAGAACTCCATGGCACATTCAGCGACTGTTTTGCCCCCATGGTAAGGATATACTTCTGGCTCAGAGCTTAGGTATTGACTGGTTCAGAACATTGGTGAGTATGCACCAGTGCTCATAGCAATTCCAGATGAGAAGCCCAGCTGTAACTCAGAAAACCCATATGTTCTCTAATCTTTGGGGGTTACCCCTTACTTTCATATCCAAGATGGATCATATCTCTGTGAGAAATCTGACTAATTTCTATATTCTTCCGGTCAGACCATCCCATAGTCTGCTTCATACATTGCTAATCCTTCTCAGCAGCTGTTCTTCTCACCCCTCCTCTTCTTTCATGACTGCTACATATGACAAATTCAAGATGTAGGATTTAGAAGAGTCTTTTCTGAAAGTTTGAAGAGAGTAGAGCGTTACTGTAACACAGAGAAGAAAATAATTTCAACACTAATACAAGGTTATTGGTGTAAAGCATTTGTTTTACTAAACATTTATGGTTAGTGAGTATATTAGTCCACTCTCACACTGCTAATAAAGGCATACCCAAGACTGGGTAATTGATAAAGAAACAAGGTTTAATTGACTCACAGTTCAGCATAGCTGGGAAGGCCTCTGGAAACTTACAGTCATGGTGGAGGGGGAAGCAAACATGTCTTTCTGCACATGGAGACAGCAAGGAGAAGTGCTGAGAGAAAGGGGGAAAAGCCCCTTATAAAGCCATCAGATCTTGTAAGAACTCAGTACTATCACGAGAACAGCAGCATGGGGGTAACTGCCCCCATGATGAAATTACCTCCCACCGGGTCCCTCCCACGTGGGCATTGTGGGAACTACAATTCAAGGTGAGGTTTGATTGGGGACACAGCCAAACCACATCAGTGAGTTTATTTAATCAATAAAGCATACATTAATTTCAAATTCGATGTCAAAAATTAGTGTTGTAGCAATGCATTGAGCATCTCCCATCATGAGGACACTCTCAGTGGTCATATTTCTTATTGGCTATCACTTTCATTATACTGGTGGTCCTCATCTCTTTCCAAAATCTTCTCACATCTTATTGTGCATGTCTCCCTTATTTTCTCTCCTGTGCTGACAACAGGATCTTAAATTTCCAACCTGATTATCTTGTTGTTTTAAAATCTGCTTCCAGATCATGTCCTTGGGAGGGGGTTTATTTTTTGCACCCAAATAGGTTGATTCAGTTGTTTTTTGAGTAAAAAAAAAAGAAAAAAACAAACAACCCAAGAACTTCCTTACTCATACAAATTATACCCTTTCTACCCCTGTAAGGGAAATATCTACCTCCAGAAATTTTTGTAATACAACCACTTTGCCCTCCTTGCTATGGTCACAGTGGAAAATGTAATGGTGGAGATTGAAATAGGAAACCAAGAAAAAGGAAGCAAAGATAAAATTAAGGTTTGGTATTAGCAAAAAGGATGAAAACTATTTTTTATCTGTATACCCAATACTGGTGCTAAACTCACTGAAAATCATTAATCAACTTCAGTGTATATTTTATTCCTTGATTTCTGGAAATCAAAATGAAATTCATTCCTTTTGATGTTATTTTTACACAGGTCACCATTTTTCTTTGATCTGATATTGTAACATCTTCAAGTACAGTCCCTCCTACCATTCTTGTTATATTGGCAGATCACTGAAGTTTCTAGAATGAAATAAAAAAGGAAACATCACTATCAGCATTTTGCTAGTTCTCTCATACAAACATTAAATTTGGGGCACTCAGTATCCTGGCAGTGAAGTGGGTCTTTTTCCATAAAAAATAGCCAGATAGTCCATGATGGTAGAAATGGTAGCTTTCAGTATGGGGTCAGGAAACAGGATGTAGTTAATGTTTCTTAACTCTTTCTCTGTTTCCCTCAAACAAGTCCTATAGCAGTCTAAAAACTATTGCTCAAGTATTAGTAGGCTATGGAAACTAAAATCATTCTTGATTTATTATTTATTTGTAAATTCATTAATGAGAAGAAGATTAGAACCACTCTGAAGGCTCATATCCTCCTCATTTTTGGTAACTCAGCAGGTTTGTGTTAGATTTACCAAAAAACAGGACATCAGTCACAGGCTGAACAGGTACCCGCTTCTTACATGGCTTATTCTTCAACCAGGAAGCTTCCATTGCTACATAAATGCATTGCGGAGTGAGAAACCCTCTCTACTGGAATGCCAGCTGTGAAACGTAAAGACCAATGATGGCTCAGATCTAAACTGCAGAATTAGAGAGTTCATATGACTGCTTGTACTCTATTACTTCTGTGTTTGTAATTTTCCTCCCAATCCGTCCTATGTCTGTGTCATGTGACACTGGTGCTTGAATCCCTCACCCTTTTGGGTGACATTTATTTCACAAATAGTTATTGGAGGGCTACTGCCTGTCTGACACTGTTTTAGCTCCTTGAGATAACTCAGTGAACAAAACAAGAGGTGTTCCCTTCTGGAGGTTAAATTCTAGTGGTGGTGGCGAGAAGAGAAAACAATAAATACGATAAGTAAATTACATAATATGTCAAAAGATAAAAAGTGCTATGGAGAACAAAAAAGTAGAGTAGGGCAACAGGGATGGGGTTTTGAGGTCAGAGTTGGGATGTGGTGATTGACATGTGGCTCTTCTCTGGCTAAGTTGTAATATGTATATATAAATTCTTCAAGACAGAGTCAGTGTTTTATTCATCCATGTATCCCTATAACACCCAGTACAGTGCCCAACACTGAGTGGATGACTGAAAACTGTTGAATTAACTTGCCTCATGCAATTTAGAGCACAAGAAGTGATTTTGTCGGGTTTTACATGTAAGTAACAGGACTTCAGTACTTTTATAACTCTAGGACATTCCTCTGCTTTCGCTAAAAAATACCTGGCACATACTCAATTAAAGAAACCTTATTATAAAATGATGTTCTATGCCATCGCCTTCAATTTAGTTAATGTCTCCATTGAAGACTGGGTCACTGTGCTGTTTCTAGCATCTGGCGAAGTATAGCATATAGTCTTAGAACAGATGACCAAGACATACCCAGGAATGGAGGATTCTACAAACCATGAGCTGTATGTTTCAAAGTGGATGCAGTTCTAGGGGAAGAAAAGAAATGCAAAACCTGCAAAGAATCAGGGTGCCTCTTTGTATATACTGTATTAGCTTTGAGGACTGAGTTCTGTTTGAATTCTGATAGTAAGTTGGAAATACTACTGCTGCTCTGAATCTTGGCCTTTAGGTAAGCTATTATATTTTCCTTTATGGAGATATTAGTCATTGGCTCATGAACTTTTTAGTCAGCCTCTGTTTTAATTAGGGTAAAGGTCACATTGCTATAACAGAGTGGCCCTAAACTCAGTGTTCTAAAGAAGATAGAAGTCTATTTTGGTTTCCAGTAAAATGTGACCAGTTTAAGCTATAGAGGCAGATCTGCAATCATCTGGGCATTTTCCATGCTTGCATGATCAAATAAAGATGTCATCACATCCTGAGTACCAGCCAGCAGGTAGGAGGAAGAGAGGGTAGAGAAGTCACAACATATTTTTAAAATTCAGATCTAGAAATGGCAGACATCATTTCCCCTGACATCCATTTGTGGGAAATTGATCTCATGGCCATATCTAACTGCATGGGAGGCCACAGAACAGTGTAGCAATGTAGCCATGGGCTTATGTTATGGACAAAGGAGACTATATATTTTGGTGGGCAATTTGCAGTTCCCTCCGTCATCTCTGAATCAATACAATATAAGGAGAGGAGTGTTTTTGTGTTTGCTTATAATACATTCATGCATGTGGAAAAGCCATTATAAGATATGCCAAGATAAAGCTACATCTCTTAGCCCCATCTTTGGTGTACCCTGAAAGCTTTCCTAAAGCAAATTAATTCTTCCAGTTCTCCAGTTCTAACAATGTAATCCGGCTTGGTAAGCCCCACTGATTCTCAAATGATTCCACGTGAAGAACTTGAGAAGGCTCAACACATGACAGAATAAACTCAGAAAAATCAAAATAAAACAACAACAACAACAACAACAAAAAACCTCCTAATTTGATTCCATTCATCTCATTTTGAAAGCTAACTAAACTCTCTCAAAGTCCTTTGTGTTGTGTCTCAGTCATTGTGTAGGCCAATGACTCCAATTTTTTTTTTTTTCCTTTGCAAAGGAACAGGTATAAATAACTATCACCACTTCTCCCAGGAGGGTACACTGCTAGGGTGTTAGGAGCACAATATGAAAGTTGACTTGAATAGACTGATTTCACAGTATATTTATTAGAATCCCAGTTCTCCCAGATTTTAACTGAATAACTTTGGTGACATCAAAAGCCTTTGGAACCTCATCTTCCTTATCTGTTAGGAAGGGTTAACAGTCCCACGCTAATTGTGAAGATTAAATATAGTGCTATATTGCTGTGTATATTGCTACCTGTGTTGATATTTACAAGACGTTTCAGGACTAAGAGAAAATCTTGAAAAAAAAATTACTGGAAATCATATGGCTCAACTCAACAAATCACACTGCCTGGCAGACAAATGATTTCTTGATTGTGAAAGCAGTTCAATGGCCGGTTTGCTCCATAAAGCTCTTCTTGACAAAAGAAGTGTGACTTTCTTTGATCCCTGGTGTGGAATACTTCAGATGACCTGGTTCAATAGCAAAAATAAAAACCGGCCAAGATTGGCTTGGCAGCCTAGAGTTAGATCACCTTGAAATGAGTGGGTCACGAGCCTGAGTGAAAGATAATCTTACACTTCCTTTCAATTTTTTTTCACCATACAGTCTTTAAGATTTTAATCTGAAATCACCAAATGGAATTATTCACTGTGAATAACCATACACAGAAAAAAGAAACATCAGCTTAAAAATTATGTACAGTATAAAAACAGAGATGGCACCCATGTCCTTTTATAAACAAGTTTGGGCTTAGAATTTCTGTAAAGAATCAAAATTTTTATTTTTATATGCAATTTCATATCAGGCAGAAGTACTCTTCGAAGGAGCAGATACTATATTTGTAGAATAAAGGGAATGTAGTGGAAAAACAACATTAGTGTACTGCTCCTGATTTATGGACATTGGTGAGTCATTCATGTCTCTGGAGCCCAGTTTCCTCTTTGGTAAAATGGGAGACAGTTATGTGTATTTTCCATAAATATTATGACAATCCAATGAGATAATACAAGTGCGCATGTTCCATAAAGCAAAAATGCTGCATACCTATGAAGTTTGATATTATTTATTATTTTGCAGTGGTTCTAGGGCAAATGATTTCTAAATCATGGCATTGATGTTCTCTGGATTGCGGTTAGCCTGAATGTGACTTTCAAACACTTCCCTTGCTTCATTCATCTACCCCCTCATTTTTCTCTCATCTCACATAATATTCCTGTTCTCCATCATATTACCCCCAAAACTTCTTTTTCTCTTATTCCCCAAATGCCAGTGCTAGTACCATCACTCTGCCCACCAGATAAGGAACACTATCTATGTTCTCTTGTTAATCTATTGACCTTTAAGCCCAGTTGTGTTTCATTAAGAGAATGTGTACTTTGAGGCAAACACTTTCCACTGCTTTAATTTTAGCTGTAGGGGCGAGAAAGGTGTTGGATCACCAAAAGAGGTCACACACACAGAGTCGGAGAGGAAGACACTCTAGAAAACATTCCTCTGGTATCACTTGATATTTAATTTTCTGCAGCACACAGCTAAGCTGTAGAAATTTTAAGGGAAATGCAGAAAAATGAAACAATACAGCATTTCAGCATTTCTCCCAGGAGAAATTTCTCCCACTACTAGGGTGTTAGGTGCACAAAATGAAAGTTGATTTCAATAGACTGATTTCACAGTATATTAGAATTCTAGTTCTCCCGGTTTTTAACTGAGTAGCTTCGGTAACATCAAAAGCCTTTAGAACCTCATCTTCCTTATCTGTTAGGAAGAGTTAACAGTGACTTTCCCATGCTTATTATGAAGATTAAATATAGTGCTATATGTGCAAGACTCTGGTATAAAGTGGGTGCTTAACAAATATTATTTGCCTATAAATTTATAAACAATAAATATTATTTATTTATGAGTCTGTATCTCTAAGTGGATATTGGCCATGTGCCTTTGTTGTGATACAGAAAGCTCAAAGAACAGGCACACTATTCATTTGCGGAAGACTTATGTTGTGGATACATAAAATCTTGAGAGTACTTTAGTCCAGACTTCCAGGAAAACGAGATTTCCTTCTGTATCATCCATGACTGGCAGAAATCCAGCCTCCAATTGAGCTGTCGTAAGTTGTCAAAGTAGTTAATTCCTTTTAACAACAGCTCTAACTTCTAGAAAGAACTTGTTTACAATCTACTGAAATCTGCCTTTCCATAAATTGTATCCATTAATCAAAGATCTCCCTACCACACTGTTTAAGATGAAGCTGAATCATCATTATTTTCTGAAACTCTTACTAAAAGAATAAAGATAATATCATGCTAGACTGAAGTCTTTTCTTGTTTTAGTTCTTAAATGGATTTTCTTCTGACATAATTCACAGCTCTTTACTAGCCTGGGTTACTCTAGTTTGTTAGTCTTTTTAAAAATGCATAAAAACTAGGTTTGAACACAGCACTTTTAAAAAAATTAACATACTATGCATTTACAAATGTAATCCAAATTTACAGTCTATATTTACCATTAGCTAGGAACGCCACATGCATTTTATTCAAACCAGCACACTTTTGAGATGGAAAGATACATTACTAGCAATTACACTTGGAAGAAACATTTAAGATGAGATTTAAGACAGCCAAGGACAAGTAGTCATTCCACATCAAAAGTGTCCTCACACTGTTAAATTCTTTCTTTCTCTTTCTCTATCTCTTTCAAATTTTCACCTAAATGGCCTTTTCTCCAATTTACCTTGGTAGCTAATGAAATTTTGTACAACTGCGTGTCTCCTTCTACTATTCCATACTCTTACCATTTCTGATAGGTCTGATTTGGTAAACACAATGTTCATTGCTATGTTTAAAATTTTATTAGTATACAAGGTTTAGGTAGTCTCTTTTGCAAAAACTTCAAGCCTGCTTTACCATAGCATTTTCTGTACATTAGAATAGAAGAATTCAGGGCTTAATATTGCTTAATGTTATTCCTTGTTACTTTTCTCTTGAATTAATACTTTTCATATATGTTATCTCTTGCTTTTGATAGTTTCCATCTTTATCAATTTATCTGAGTAATTATCTCTCTTTTTCAAATTTCAAGTTAATACTTTTTTGATCAGGTCATCAAGTCTATAAATAAGCATATCAATAACACTTTCACCCTTTCATCATAACAAAGCACGCTTTGACTATATTCCATATACTAGGTGATATGCCTCTGAAAAAAAGAGTGGTTATTCAACAATCTCTAAATACTTTTTCTTACTATGCCATGAGAATAAATTCAAAGAAAAAATTCAAAGAAAATTCAAAGAACATCCATGTGTCTGGATGTTCTTAATCCTTCTCAGGGAATCAAAATCACCAGGTAGAGATTCTGTCTCTCTCAATTTTTTCTTTTTTCTTTTGCTTTATTATTTGTCTCTCTAATTATTGGTTCAAGTGAATAAGCAAAAGTGGCAGAAGTTGGTGGGTTCAGGAAGCATAAGCAAATTCTCCTTCAGACACTGCACACTGCTGTGCTGCTACACTACTGTCATGCCAAGTCAACACGTGAGAGTTACAATCTCTGTTAGATGATGGACACCCCTTATCTCACTCCAAGGGTATCAATAACTTGTGAAGCTTTCTTAGTATTCTGTGAAGCCAGCGATTAATTTTTTTCAGAAGATCTTAATTCACCTTATTTGGAAGGTTCCTTCTCATGCCCAACATGTGAATCCAATGATACAGTTTCTCTTCTCCTCTTTGTCACAACATTCTACTCTCTGAAGTCTTGATATTAAGCTTGCTCTCTTCATTTCATTTTTTTGTCCCTATTTCTGACTTCTCAGTAGCATCCCTTCATATTTTCTAATACACCAAAAAGAGAAATTTCCCCCTTAAGTTTCTTTATGTTTTACTCCAGCAGATATTTTATCTCTAATACAAGTTGTGATGTAACTCCTCCTTTTCCTTCCTGCAGGCCGCTAGGACTAGATATTTGTAATGAGGACAAGCAGTAGAGATAACCAGACCTCCTCTGAGGGGACCTTTAATCTGAATGTTCCATGTCTTTGTCTTACTCTTGCTTTTCCATCCCTTTGCTGCCACTGTTCGCTTTTGGTCTTCTGGCAAGGTTGGAACCTCAGAGGGAGAAATCATATCACTTTCAGGAACGGCACATCCATGATTGCTCAATATGGCACCCAGGCCAATTCTGAGGCACAAAAAGTGAGCAGTGTGTCCCTGGACCGAGGATTCCACTTCTGCCCCTCACACCAATCACCCGGGGACCTTGGACTTGCCACTTAACCATCCACTGCATCAGATTCTTCCCCACTTAAAGTGAAGGGGTTGAACTAGATATCCTCTGAGAAATTTTCTTATTTGACATTAGTATCTTCCAACCATGAGTGTAGTATTTCCTGTGTGGCCTCTTAGTGCCATACAATAATACAGTAGTCCTCTCCTAGGTTGGGAGTGTTGCCTTTGATGGCCAGGAGATGGTAATTGGTTTTTAGTGGTGTTGGTTATAAAGAAATGATTTACTTCTTCTCACTTTCTAACAACTACTCATGAATATCTGTCATTTTGTCTTAACATTCATTTCACATATTCCTTTCTAGAGTACTAAATGCATAGAAAAATTACTTTGACTATATATTTTTTAAAGTTCACGTTTATAACTCATCATTACAATCCTGGAACGTTAGAAGATATGTGGACTTTAATATTCTCTACTGTTCAGAGTTTGTGTGTGTGAATATATTTGTCCATGATGAATTCTGGGTACCTGCTGGATAAGAAATACGCAGCTCTCAAAGGTAAAAGTCTGTACTAATTTTAGGTGGTCTCTGTCTCCTATTTATGACGTTTTTTTTTCTCCCAAATGTCTGATATTTCCTAGGGTCCAATATTTCACAAGCTCAGCAGCATTGCTGTGAGATGGGTAACAAACCAACTTCTATTTTGTCGATGCTAAAACTGAGGCACAGAGAAAGTATATGATCTGCTCCAGCACGCCAGCAGCTCAGCGAGGAATGGCAGCATAAAGACGGAGAAAAGAAAGAACCTGATTCCTCTCTGATTCTCCTTTGGTAAGGATCAGAGCACCATGGCGCTGAAAGATTCTTTGAGAAATGGGCAGGCTACTATATTCTTTTTAGAGAAGCCTATATGTGAATTTAGCCAGTAGGTATGTCAAGCTCCTGACCCTAATCAACACCAATATTTAATATTCTTCATTACTAAAATGATCCTCCTCAGCCTTTGCCATCATCCACAAATAAATCCCAGCACTCATTTTGTCATGACTCGATTCCCTGTAATAGCCTTATGACTAGGCACCCTTTAGTAGTCACTGTCCTCCAACCATCCTCAACTTAATTCTATGGTCTATGCCAAGTGACATTCCTAGGTTCTATTTCATTGTAACAATTAAACAAGAGTGTAAAGACATCCTGTTTCCTAACACATCAGGTTTATGATCCTCTACCTAGCTTTTAAGGCCACACACTATTGGACCCTGCTCCATTTTTCAACTATCATTTCCCTATCCTAGTCCAGATCTGCAGATCTCGTCTTTGCTTGCAATGGGATATTATTTTGCTTTTGCACATTCTGCTTTTCATCCAGAGTTTGGTTTTCACTTCTTCATCCATGCATCTAAGTGCTACTCCTCTCGTGCCCTCCACAAAGCCTCCATGGACTCCTGTAGCTGTAGCAATCTCTTTACTGTGTCAACTCTAATTGTCCTGTGTGTTTGTATTACCTACAAATAGTCTCTCATTGTGTTTGTGTGTGACTACATTACACCTAAACCACTAAACTTCCTAGAGGGCAGGAATTGTGTCTTCTTTTTGTCTTACCAATAGTACAAGGGAAAATAAATAAAAATCATAAAAACAAAATAAAGTCCTCAATAAGTACCAGTTAATTCTCTGGAATTCAGTGAATTAGATTTGTAAACTATGCACATGCATGTGTGCATACTTTGTGAATGGACTTTGTATTTTGGGGAAAAAAGATCATAAATAAAGAGAGAAGTACAACTGACTCTTGAACAACTTGGGAGTCAAGAATGTCAACCTCTGATGCAGTCAAAAACCCACATATAACTTTTAACTCACAAAACTTAACTGACCAGAATGCCTTACCGATAACACAGTTGATTAACACGTATTTTGTATGAGTATTCTATACTGTATTCTTTCAGTAAAATAAGCTAGGGTAAAGAAAATCTTATTAAGAAATCATGAGGAAGATAAAATATATTTACAGTACTGTATTCCATATTATAAGTTTACATTGTCTGTTTACAAGATGAATCTTCTAAGATGGCAGTAACTGCAGCTGCAGACCTCAATCTGCAGTCGATACATGTTAACCAATTCAGCTCTTTTTTGCAATGTCATGACTTTTAATCTACTTCTAATGGGCACTTCCAGCCTCACCGTTGGCAATTCCTATGGATCCCATGATATTATTCAAGGTTTACACTATTGTACTAAACATGATGGAAAATATGTGAGAACTTTAAGAGATCATTATTTATTGCAGTATGGGATTGGAACTGCTCACGTGGGGATCATTAGCATCACATGGTGTTTTAGGCAGATACTCACATGAGCTCACTGCAATAGTAATAGGGGATGGCTATGAAATTATTGCAGTAGTGCGGTATGTGCTATGATCAATTTTATGCAGTTATGATTTAAATTTGCATCTTTGTTTATATTTCTCTCACCTTTGAATGTATTGTCTATGTGTGTGTTTTGATAAATTTTAACTTTTTATAACAGATTTGTGTATATCTTATGGCAGTGAATGATAAAGTACACTAGTATCTTGCATATATTTTGTGCATTCCTGACATACCTTTTTCTTAATTTCTTGGATAGTTCTAGGATATGCACCTGGTTCACCTACAAGTTTTTTCAAATTGATGCAAATCTCCAAAATTTTTTGCAATATATTTATTGAAAAAAATCCATGTGGAAGTGGACCCAGCTTGTTCAAATGCATGTTTTTCAAGGGTCAACTGTATATGTAGCATTTTTGTTTCTTTTTGGGGAGTATTTTTAGAGGATAATTTAGCCTCAATTATCACCTGAATTTCAAATGCCTTCCAGAGGACTTCTTTCTTTAACTGGAAGTTGTTTTGCTGCATATAAGAGCAATATCTTCCTTGTCAAGCTGGCGTAGCATTTGACTTTCACTCTGATGACCCTCTCATGCTCTGAGCATCCTGAGTCCTTGTTTTTCATTTGGCATAATACAGAACTAAATCTTGAGTTTGGATATTGTATGAACTGAAATGGCATACAACCAAGGTTCATATTTTATAAGTGGCCGGAATTCACTTGAGAATACTGACATAATAATATATACTTTATTTTGGAAGGCAGATAAGGTGTGAACAGGTCTTAGCACAGGGGAAAATTTTATTTTTTTTTGTTAGAGTGTGGGGTGGGAAATCAGGGGTCTCACAGCCTTCAGAGCTGAGAGCCTCGAACAGATTTACCCACATACTTATTGACAGTAAGCCATTGATAAGCATTGTTTCTATAGATTATAGATTAACTAAAAGCATTTCTTTTCTTTTTTTTTTTTTTAATTATACTTTAAGTTCTAGGGTACATGTGCATAACGTCCAGGTTTGTTACATATGTATACTTGTGCCATGTTGGTGTGCTGCACCCATCAACTCATCAGCACCCATCAACTCATCATTTATATCAGGTATAACTCCCAATGCAATCCCTCCCCCCTCCCCACTCCCCATAATAGGCCTCAGTGTGTGATGTTCCCCTTCCCAAGTCCAAGTGATCTCATTCTTCAGTTCCCACCTATGAGTGAGAACACGCGGTGTTTGGTTGTCTGTTCTTGTGATAGTTTGCTGAGAATGATGGTTTCCAGATGCATCCATATCCCTACAAAGGACACAAACTCATCCTTTTTCATGGCTGCATAGTATTCCATGGTGTATATGTGCCACATTTTCTTAATCCAGTCTGTCACTGATGGACATTTGGGTTGATTCCAAGTCTTTGCTATTGTGAATAGTGCCACAATAAACATACGTGTGCATGTGTCTTTAGAGCAGCATGATTTACAATCCTTTGGGTATATACCCAGTAATGGGATGGCTGGGTCATATGGTACTTCTAGTTCTAGATCCTTGAGAAATCGCCATACTGTTTTCCATAATGGTTGAACTAGTTTACAATCTCACCAACAGTGTAAAAGTGTTCCCATTTCTCCACATCATCTCCAGCACCTGTTCTTTACTGACTTTTAATGATTGCCATTCTAACTGGTGTGAGATGGTATCTCATTGTGGTTTTGATTTGCATTTCTCTGATGGCCAGTGATGACAAGCATTTTTTCATGTGTCTGTTGGCTGTATGTATGTCTTCTTTTGAGAAATGTCTGTTCATATCCTTTGCCCACTTTTTGATGGGGTTGTTTGTTTTTTTCTTGTAAATTTGTTTGAGTTCTTTGTAGGTTCTGGATATTAGCCCTTTGTCAGATGAGTAGATTGCAAAAATTTTCTCCCATTCTGTAGGTTGCCTGTTCACTCTGATGGTAGTTTCTTTTGCTGTGCAGAAGCTCTTTAGTTTAATTAGATCCCATTTGTCAATTTTGGCTTTTGCTGCCGTTGCTTTTGGTGTATTAGACATGAAGTCCTTGCCCATGCCTATGTCCTGAATGGTATTACCTAGGTTTTCTTCTAGGGTTTTTATGGTATTAGGTCTAACATTTAAGTCTCTAATCCATCTTGAATTAATTTTCGTATAAGGAGTAAGGAAAGGATCCAGTTTCAGCTTTCTACATATGGCTAGCCAATTTTCCCAGCACCATTTATTAAATAGGGAATCTTTTCCCCATTTCTTGTTTTTCTCAGGTTTGTCAAAGATCAGATGGCTGTAGATGTGTGGTATTATTTCTGAGGACTCTGTTCTGTTCCATTGGTCTATATCTCTGTTTTGGTACCAGTCCCATGCTGTTTTGGTTACTGTAGCCTTGTAGTATAGTTTGAACTCAGGTAGCACGATGCCTCCGGCTTTGTTCTTTTGACTTAGGATTGTCTTGGCAATGCAGGCTCTTTTTTGGTTCCATATGAACTTTAAAGCAGTTTTTTCCAATTCTGTGAAGAAACTCATTGGTTGCTTGGTGGGGATGGCATTGAATCTATAAATTTCCTTGGGCAGTATGGCCATTTTCACGATATTGGTTCTTCCTATCCATGAGCATGGTATGTTCTTCCATTTGTTTGTGTCCTCTTTTATTTCACTGAGCAGTGGTTTGTAGTTCTCCTTGAAGAGGTCCTTTACATCCCTTGTAAGTTGGGTTCCTAGTATTTTATTCTCTTTGAAGCAATTGTGAATGGAATTTTATTCATGATTTGGCTCTCTGTTTGTCTGTTACTGGTGTATAAGAATGCTTGTGATTTTTGCACATTAATTTTGTATCCTGAGACTTTGCTGAAGTTGCTTATCAGCTTAAGGAGATTTTGGGCTGAGACAATGGGGGTTTTCTAAATATACAATCATGTCATCTGCAAACAGGGACAATTTGACTTCTTCTTTTCCTAACTGGATACCCTTGATTTCTTTCTCTTGCCTGATTGCCCTAGCCAGAACTTCCAACACTATGTTGAATAGGAGTGGTGAGAGAGGGCATCCCTGTCTTGTGCCAGTTTTCAAAGGGAATTTTTCCAGTTTTTGCCCATTCAGTATGATATTAGCTGTGGGTTTGTCATAAATAGCTCTTATTATTTTGAGATACATTCCATCAATACCGAATTTATTGAGAGTTTTTAGCATGAAGGGCTGTTGAATTTTGTCAAAAGCCTTTTCTGCATCTATTGAGATAATCATGTGGTTCTTGTCTTTGGTTCTGTTTATATGCTGGATGACGTTTATTGATTTGCGAATGTTGAACCAGCCTTGCATCCCAGGGATGAAGCCCACTTGATCATGGTGGATAAGCTTTTTGATGTGCTGCTGGATTCGGTTAGCCAGTATTTTATTGAGGATTTTTGCATCGATGTTCATCAGGGATATTGGTCTAAAATTCTCTTTTTTTGTTGTGTCTCTGCCAGGCTTTGGTATCAGGATGATGTTGGCCTCATAAAATGAGTTAGGGAGGATTCCCTCTTTTTCTATTGATTGGAATAATTTCAGAAGGAATGGTACCAGCTCCTCCTTGTACCTCTGGTAGAATTCAGCTGTGAATCCATCTGGTCCTGGACTTTTTTTGGTTGGTAGGCTATTAATTATTGCCTCAATTTCAGAGCCTGCTATTGGTCTATTCAGGGATTCAACTTCCTGGTTTAGTCTTGGAAGAGTGTAAGTGTCCAGGAAATTATCCATTTCTTCTAGATTTTCTAGTTGATTTGCGTAGAGGTGTTTATAGTATTCTCTGATGGTAGTTTGTATTTCTGTGGGGTCGGTGGTGATATCCCCTTTATCATTTTTTATTGTATCTATTTGATTCTTCTCTCTTTTCTTCTTTAATAGTCTTGCTAGCGGTCTGTCAATTTTGTTGATCTTTTCAAAAAACCAACTCCTGGATTCATTGATTTTTTGGAGGGTGTTTTGTGTCTCTATCTCCTTCAGTTCTGCTCTGATCTTAGTTATTTCTTGCCTTCTGCTAGCTTTTGAATGTGTTTGCTCTTGCCTCTCTAGTTCTTTTAATTGTGATGTTAGAGTGTCAATTTTAGATCTTTCCTGCTTTCTCTTGTGGGCATTTAGTGCTATAAATTTCCCTCTACACACTGCTTTAAATGTGTCCCAGAGATTCTGGTATGTTGTATCTTTGTTCTCATTGGTTTCAAAGAACATCTTTATTTCTGCCTTCATTTCATTATGTACCCAGTAGTCATTCAGGAGCAGGTTGCTCAGTTTCCATGTAGTTGAGCAGTTTTGACTGAGTTTCTTAGTCCTGAGTTCTAGTTTGATTGCACTGTAGTCTGAGAGAGAGTTTGTTATAATTTCTATTCTTGTACATTTGGTGAGGAGTGCTTTACTTCCAATTATGTGGTCAATTTTGGAATAAGTGTGATGTGGTGCTGAGAAGAATGTATATTCTGTTGATTTGGGGTGGAGAGTTCTGTAGACGTCTGTTAGATCCGCTTGGCGCAGAGATGAGTTCAATTCCTGGATATCCTTATTAACTTTCTGTCTCTTTGGTCTGTCTAATGTTGATAGTGGGGTGTTGAAGTCTCCCATTATTATTGTATGGGAGTCTACGTCTCTTTGTAAGTCTCTAACTACTTGCTTTATGAATCTGGGTGCTCCTGTATTGGGTGCATATATATTTAGGATAGTTAGCTCTTCCTGTTGAATTGATCCCCTTACCATTATGTAATGGCCTTCTTTGTCTCTTTTGATCTATGACGGTTTAAAGCCTGTCTTATCAGAGACTAGTATTGCAACCCCTGCTTTTATTTTTGTTCTCCATTTGCTTGGTAGATCTTCCTCCATCCCTTTGTTTTGAGCCTATGTGTGTCTCTGCATGTGAGATGGGGCTCCTGAATACAGCAAACTGATGGGTCTTGACTCTTTATCCAGTTTGCCAGTCTGTGTCTTTTAATTGGACCATTTAGTCCACTTACATTTAAGATTAATATTGTTATGTGTGGACTTGATCCTGTCATTATGATATTAACTGGCCATTTTGCTCGTTAGTTGATGCAGTTTCTTTCTAGCATCGATGGTCTTTACATTTTGGCATGTTTTTGCAATGGCTGGTACCGGTTGTTCCTTTCCATGTTTAGGGCTTCCTTCAGGGTCTCTTGTAAGGCAGGCCTGGTGGTGACAAAATCTCTAAGCATTTGCTTATCTGTAAAGGTTTTTATTACTCCTTCACTTAAGAAACTTAGTTTGGCTGGATATGAAATTCTGGGTTTAAAATTCTTTTCTTTAAGAATGTTGAATATTGGCTCCCACTCTCTTCTGGCTTGTAGAGTTTCTGCCGAGAGATCTGCTGTTAGTCTGATGGGCTTCCCTTTGTGGGTAACCCGACCTTTCTCTCTGGCTGCCCTTAACAGTTTTTCCTTCATTTCAACTTTGGTAAATCTGACAATTATACGTCTTGGAGTTGCTCTTCTGGAGGAGTATCTTTGTGGCGTTCTTTGTATTTCCTGAATTTGAATGTTGGCCTGCCTTACTAGGTTGGAGAAGTTCTCCTGGATGATATCCTGAAGAGTGTTTTCCAACTTGGTTCCATTTTCCCCCTCACTTTCAGGCACCCCAATCAGACATAGATTTGGTCTTTTTACATAATCCCATACTTCTTGAAGGTTTGTCCATTTCTTTTTCTTCTTTTTTCTTTAGACATCTCTTCTTGCTTCATTTCATTCGTTTAATCCTCAATCGCTGATACTCTTTCTTCCAGTTGATCGAGTCGGTTACTGAAGCTTGTGCATTTGTCACGTATTTCTCATATCATGGTTTTTATCTCTGTCAGTTAGTTTATGGCCTCCTCTGCATTGATTTTTCTAGCTGTCCATTCTTCCATTCTTTTTTCAAGATTTTTAGTTTCTTTGCACTGGGCACATAATTCCTCCTTTAGCTCTGAAAAGTTTGATGGACTGAAGCCTTCTCTCAACTTGTCAAAGTCATTCTCTGTCCAGCTTTGATCCGTTGCTGGCAATGAGCTGCGTTCCTTTGGAGGGGGAGATGCACTCTTATTTTTTGAATTTCCAACTTTTCTGCCCTGCTTTTTTCCCATCTTTTTGGTTTTATCTGCCTTTGGTCTTTGATGATGGTGATGTACGGATGGGGTTTTGGTGTGGGTGTCCTTCCTGTTTGTTAGTTTTTCTTCTAACAGTCAGGACCCTCAGCAGTAGGTCTGTTGGAGATTTCTTGAGGTCCACTCCAGACCCTGTTTGCCTGGGTATCAGCAGCAGAGGCTGCAGAAGATAGAATATTGCTGAATAGTGAGTGTACCTGTCTGATTCTTGCTTTGGAAGCTTCGTCTCAGGGGTGTACCCTGCCGTGTGAGGCATGGGGTGTCGGTCTGCCTCTAATAGGGGATGTCTCCCAGTTAGGCTACTCAGGGGTCAGGGACCCACTTGAGCAGGCAGTCTCTCCATTCTCAGATCTCAACCTCTGTGTTGGGAGATCCACTGCTCTCTTCAAAGCTGTCAGACAGGGTCGTTTGCATCTGCAGAGGTTTCTGCTGCTTTTGTTGTTGTTGTTGTTGAGCTGTGCCCTGTCCCCAGAGGTGGAGTCTACAGAGACAGGCAGGCCTCCTTGAGCTGCTGTGGGCTCCACCCAGGTCGAGCTTCCCAGTGGCTTTGTTTACCTACTTAAGCCTCAGCAATGGCGGGCACCCCTCCCCCAGCCTCGCTGCTGCCTTGCCCTTAGATCGCAGATTGCTGTGCTAGCAATGAGGGAGGTTCCACGGGTATAGGACCCTCCCGGCCAGGTGTGGGATATAATCTCCTGGTGTGCCGTTTGCAAAGACCCTTGGTAAAGCACAGTATTGGGGTGGAAGTTACCTGATTTTCCAGGTGTTGTGTGTCTCAGTTATCTTGGTTAGGAAAAGGGATTCCCTTCCCCCTTGGGCTTCCCAGGTGAGGCTATGCCTCGCCCGGCTTCAGCTCTCGCTGGTCGGGCTGCAGCAGCTGACCAGCACTGATTGTCCGGCACTCCCTAGTGAGATGAACCCGGTACCTCAGTTGAAAATGCAGAAATCACCCATCTTTTGTATTGCTCACGCTGGGAGCTGGAGACTGGAGCTGTTCCTATTCAGTCATCTTGCTCCGCCCCTGGAGTCTCCACAGGGGAAATGTTAAATAAGCAGTCTTCATTTTGCAAATATTATCTTAATTGAGAAGCTATGTAATATTTGAAATGTACCAATTTTAAAATATGAATGTTTCTTTCAATTTCATGGGGTTGTGTTTAGAAATTTTGAAAATTTTATTACATTAAAACATTATAAAAACTTGTACCAGGGCCCTCTCAGTCTGGGCTAGAGGATTTGGTTCATCCATTGCACCAGTCTACTCAGCAAGAATTGTTTCTTGGTATCTACTCAAACCTTACTGAAGAGTAAAACTGCTGCAAAGCTCTCATTTTTAAATGTTTTCTTAAATATGTATATATAAAATTGAAACTTATTGGAATTTCTACCTGTTGCGTCTGCACTCTCAGCAGCATTGGCCAGAACTTTTTCCCCCTGATGGAAATATTCTTTATCTGCATCATCTGATAGGGTAATCACCAGCTGCATATGGCTTTGAGCACTGGTGACTTGAGGAACTGAAATTTTTCATTTTATTTAATTTTACTTAATTTAAATTTAAATGTGAATAGTCGCCCAATACAACATAAATAATCACAACATAATACAATGTAAATAATCACAAAATACAATAGGCTAGTGACTGTTGTACTGGACATCACAAACATAGTAGTTTGTTGAAAAAGCTAGCGATCATTTTCACATGCTGGCCCTTCAGAAATGTCAAGAGATTATTGATATTTGTAGTTTCTTTTTAGGGCATTTTTTTGTTTCCTCATTAATAGGTTTGAACTTCAGAAATTAGTTTGTTGCTACTGCTGCTACTGTTGCTATGATCCTCTTTTTCCTAAGGTCTCTTCAAACTCATAGATTCTGTCATTGTTTCTAGATGTTCCTTGGAGTTGTCAAGCAATTATAGCCTTGATACATATAAAGTACTCTGAATGCATGGGACAACAAACAAACAAACAAAACTGACACACAAATCACAGAATCTGGAACATCTGGAGACATAGGGCACACAAGATTTAAACAAATGGTTGTAACTGGGACAATTTTGCCTCACAGGGGACATTTGGCAATGTCTGGAGATGGGTATTGACTGCCATGACTTGTGGGGGGTGCGGTGCTTCTGGTATCTAGTGAATAGAGGGCAGTGATGCCGCTAAACATCCTACAATACTCAGGACAGAGCCTCCCCAACAGAGAATCATCCAGCCCAAAATGTCAATAATGCCGAGGCTGAGGAAGCCCAGTTTCCACATTTAAGAAATAAATATCACATTAAAAGCCTCATTCATTTGAAAAGAAGGAAAGACTTACAAAATGACCTGCCTAGGTGTACTAATATTGTAAAAGTTTATAAGTTGCATGCTTGTTTCTGAATTCCTCTTCCACATCAAGAACTCTATTGGGTCACTGAATGCACTGGTAAATTTACTAAGAACATCTTCAAAAGTTCTTCACTCCTTCCTTCTTTTCCTTCTGAAGCTATTACTGCGGATCTTGTTGTTATCATTATTAGACACTCGTAATATACTTTTAATCCCCATTTGTGCTTTCGTTTTCACAGAACACTATCTGTGTTGTAACAAAGCCACTGGTTAAATAATGAGTCCAGATAAAAATGATGTGATATCGTGAAGTCATCTTCTTCAGATACGTATTTGGTAAGACTCCTTTTTCCTTGGAAATATTTTATTTGGTAGTGTGTGAGGCCAGTTAATCTTTCTCTCGCATCCTGAGGCAGGAAATAATTAATATAACCTGGGGGAAGAGCCTGGCTAGCTGGTCAGAAGGAAATCTGACACCTGGTGAAATGTGCCTCGTTTCCGGTTTCAGCACTAGCGTGAAATTTCCCGAGGTTCATAGAAAGGTTCTTCAAATCTTGGCAAATCTCTTGGTAAACTGGGTAGTGTCAGATTCCAAAAGAAATAGGAAAGTTTTACCTGGCTTCAAATTTCCAGTGTAAAATGTTCAACAGTCTAAGCAAGAGGGCTCCTTGCAATTGAGAAAAATCCAAGTTTCTTACTTTGGATAACTTATTGGAAGATACAATTCACCAAGCATAAAACCTCCAGGGAGACACATTTCATAGTAAGCCATCCAGCCTCTTTCAGAATATGCAGGAGTTTTCAATGGACATGGCTGCTATCACTGCACCAACAATTTCACGTTGTTCATTATCACATTGTATCATAATGTTCCCATGTTCAAAGCCATGCTAGAGGAAAATACTCTCCCAGAGCGTTTTTCAAAGTTTCCACTGGAGAGAAGAATGCATGGGACATTTCCTATCAAGTTCCAAAGAGTGGAAAAGAAAGTACAATGATAAGAATCAATAGACAATTCCTAAAATATTGTTCATGAAATGAGTTCTAGCAGGCTGTGAAGGTGAAGAGAAAAGTTACATTTCCAAGTTCTAATAGCAGTGTTGGACTTTGAAATAAAAGGAAGGTTTTCTAAAACCTTGTCTTGATTTGAGTAGGCTTGAGATTTGACATTCAGCACACATTTTAAAAATCTTCCTGCAAAACCTCTGTACATCCACTTAGTACTAAAGGGCTGCTTTGCCCAGTTCCCAGGGGCTCTAACATGCAGGCTGATTGCAGCCCTGCTAAGTCAGCAAAGGGAGGCTGCCGGTTCAGAATGTTGCTCCTTTTAAAGGAGCCACATCCTGCCAGGGCCTTGGAATCATTACAACCTCATGATAAAATTTCTGGCAATTTAATTCACACAAAGACTTTTGAATCGTTTCTAGTGTTTGTAATCTCCTTCTGTCTGAGTACCTTATAATCAAGGACATTCAACTGGAACAGAATTAGCCTACTTTAAGGACACCCCAAACAAATTCATACAGGCTGAAGTTATTTAATCATTGGTGCTGAGAAATGGATATGGTTAAGCTGATGAACACAGTTTCTCCATAGTGTCTTTGATGGAAAGCAGTGCTCCTATAGAGGTATTGATCTGTGGGATAAATAAAAACACTGGGGTTTAAAATTACATTGATTATTACTAACTACTCCTTTTTCACTGAAAGCAATATCAAGTCCATCAAATAAGGTCTATGACCAGAAATCAAAGGCCTTTTTTTGTGTGTTCAAAACATGGAAAAAATTATTGTTACCAAATCTATCTTTTCAACCAACCCACAACATAGGTAGAAATTGCTGTCAGAGTTGACACACGCTAACATGAAGAGTGATGAGAGGTTATTCTTTCTTGGTCTTTTTGGTAATCAAGCATTCTGAAATTGTGATTGATTGCTGGCTCCAAGTGATTTTTTTTTTTTTTTTTTTTTTTTTTTTAGGGCAAGCTTCCAAAGGATTTCCTAAGGCCAAATCTAAAATAGCGAAGAGGAAAATACATAAATTTATCCTTTAATAATTGATGCTAAAAACTAATTTTCAAAATATTCCCAGGAAAGTCCTATCTTTGTACTCAAATTACTAGGAAATTGTTCTAATTGTTTCAATAAAAGAACTGTTGTTGAAAATAACCTGCAGTGTTCTGTTTTGGTTAGTGGTAAATCAAGTTTAACTCCTGGGAAAACTCAAAATTCATTCTGTAATACACCGGCCCCAGTATTTTTCTTTAGCTTTTAAGAAAACTATGAGTCAAAACTTGAATTGATTTGTAACACAAATACTAGGTTTGGCTCCCACCAAACAGTGATGGTGCCCTTTTGCTAAATGCAGACAATTAGTAGCCCAGTGGGTGAATTGATTCTTTGCCTTGGGATAAGAGAATACAAGGACTCAGGAAGAGCTGAGTAATGTCCATACATGAATGAGTGAATGATGAGACCGAGACTGTATCACCACAGGCTTTTCTCCAATTCCAGGTCTCTTTTCCAGTAGAGAGGATGATGTGCTTTTCTCCAGAAAGTTAGAAAGCAGCAAAACTTTGTATTTTTACTAGAGGGGACAGTTTAGTATTGTGCTAAGCTGACAGTAAAATGAACCTGCCAGTTCCTCCTTTTTAAACCATCCACTGACATGGGACTAAAGAATTGCTCAAGGAAATTAATTGCAGACACTCTTAAAAACCAAGTGGAAAGGAATTTCTGCACTTGAAGGGGAGTCAGTCTGAAATTTATGGCAGTGGAAAGTACTTTAATCAAATAGTGTAGCTGTATTTTTAAAGGATGGGATAATTTTATGATCAATAACAATATTTGTATGCCTGCATGCTGAAACGGAGAAATCAAATCTCATGCTTCAAAGCCTAGGCTACGTGCTGCAGGTGTCTAGGAGAAATGCTTTCATAACATACATGATTATAAACTAGCCTGGGTAAATTGATGTCTTTTTCTGCCTTTACATGAAGCATGAGGAATTGGTGACTGCAATGGCCTAAGACTAAGTTAAATGTCTGACATTGAGCTTGTCTGGGCGCTTTTCCCACTAGCTGAAGAATAGAGGTGCTGGAGCCATGTGGAGTTGGGTGGGGCTTGAATGGGAAAGGTAGAATGTTATAAGGAGTTAGTTCCTCACATTTGGATAATTTGAGGCTGAAAACCATATTTCCATTACCCGTTGGTAAAAGAGTGAGAGCAGAGAGGCAAATGCCAAAGAATGATGTCAGTCAAATGCCCGAGGTTTAACTAAGTGACAGAGAGCCCTGGGGCTCGTTGTATTTCCAATACATATTTGTGTGAGCAGACAACTCACTAAAATCTCCATCATCTCAGTATGTAATGCCAGTGTTACGTAGTGGAATTATGGATTTAACTTTTAAAATCACTTATAAAAATGTTGGAGAAAATTTAAGATAAAAAAGATTCAACATTGAAAGCACCATGAGTAATAGTAATTATACTCTTGAAGACTTCAGTATAACCAGGTCCATTTGGAGCTCAATTCAAAAAGACTTTGTTACTAACGAGCCCAAAGAGCATTATGATAAAGGTTTGACTCATCAGGGCATCAAGGACAGCATAATACTGAGACTGAATGTCATAAAATGATTGCCTCCCAATTAAGACTAATTGTAAGAAAGAGTTGTCTGATTTATAGAATAGTTTTAAGAAATGTAGTTGAATTACTTTTAAGCAGGCTGATACTATAATTGTTTTAGCCAATGGCCTCTTCATCCTTCAAATAATGAGGTTCTAGGCAAATACACTCTGATTCTCAGCCAGTGATTTCTTATCTATGAAAAGTGTGTCGTAATTTGAAATAAGAGCCAATGTTTCAGCCATTTAAAAGTAATCAATAACCCATATAACTACAAATAGAGGCTTCTCGTGCATTCCATTGATATTACTATCAAAAAAGTTGGATGCTTTCTTAAGCAAACTTCTGCCAAATTATGGCTAGATAAAAACATAGGATCACCATCACGATTATTAGTATATGAATGTGGCTTGGTTCCTTCATTACTATCTTGAGAGGTGTAAGTAATACTAGACTGGAGCCACTCTTTGCAGCAGCATCACCCAGTGTCATGTCTCTGCAGAGAAACCATGAATTAGGGGCTCTCTCTTACATGAACAGTGTCAGTTAAGTGCTCACATTTCAGGTGAAATGTGTGTAAGTGCAAAAGTGTTGCTGATGTCTCCCACCTGGAAACAGGAAATACTCAGGAGTCATTCCCATCCATCTCATGCTGAGTTTTATACATTAATAAGGTAATGTCTTTAAGATCTCTGAGGTTTCAGGAGAAAGGCACACTGGGAGAATGGCTGTTATTATTTCCGAGACCTCCCGTCTCGAGCTAGCTTAAAGGCTAAGGGTCCCGAGGTGGTGCTGTAATAGTAGCTCTAATAATGTGCAGTTACAGCACATCTCACGTGAGGTGATCTGAAGACATTATACACATTTATTCATTAAACCTGAACACACCCCAGAGATAGGTTAACTGCTATGATACTCCTTTATGCCAAAGTAAATGAAAACAGAGGAGGAAGAGAGTCAGCCAAGATCGTATGATGAACTTGTGGTACAATGGGAGCAATGATGGTGCTCTCAAGTTCCCTAGTGACTCGGTGAAAAGTCTTGCCACATTTGGCATGAGCGTATACATGTACCTAGTATGCTTGCTTAATTTTACTTCATCTTGTTCTAGAAATAACTGAAGAACATGTACAAATATATTCAATACAGCTAGATAACATAAATGGAAAATAAGTTTTTAGGGAAAAAGACCCAAGGAAAATAAGGATATAGAAATGAGATGAAACCTGGGATGAAGTACAGTTTGTGTTTTCTGTGAATGATGTTTGGCAAATACTCTCTTCACAAATAAATTGTGTATAAAGGGAAACAAATAGCCTCAGTTTCCCTTATCTGTGTGCCTTGGGAAGAAAGTTTTGCATGTTATGGGAAAGAAAGGGCTAGAGAAAACATCAAAGCTTTGTAAAATTAGACTTCAATCCAGTTTGTTGAGTGGTAGATCAAAACAGTATTATTAGGGCCCAAGAGCCCCTCAATCTAGTGGTACCTCTGCTAAAGTGCAGACCTAGGAACAGTACGTTTCCCCACCATCTGGAGGGGTAAACATCAGAGACAATGAGAAAAACTAAGAAGAACAATGGGCAGTGGCAGCAGAGGGACTTGCTCTAAATCCTGAAAGGGGTTGGAGGTCATGGGTGAATTAGTGCCACAAATGAGGCAGTGATTCATGGTTTGGGCAGAGTTTATGGGAACAGGGGTATGTTGCAACAGCATGGACAGCAGCCCATGGGCAAACATAGTGCCCGCAGCATAGTGCTGCCTACGTGTGCGGCAGCATCAACCCAGGTGAGCAAAGGGTCAGCCTGAGCCACCGCTTTAGAGCTGCAACCAGATGTGAGATGGTGCCCCCCTCTGCTACTCCCACCTCATCCGTCACCTCCAATCTCATTCCTCAGACCCCAGCCTCTTTTGTAATAACATTTTTTTTTTTTTTTTTTTTTTTTTTTTTTTTGAGACGGAGTCTAGCTCTGTCGCCCAGGCTGGAGTGCAGTGGCGCGATCTCGGCTCACTGCAAGCTCCGCCTCCCGGGTTTACGCCATTCTCCTGCCTCAGCCTCCCGAGTAGCTGGGGCTACAGGCGCCCGCCACCTCGCCCGGCTAGTTTTTTGTATTTTTTAGTAGAGACGGGGTTTCACCGTGTAGACCAGGATGGTCTCGATCTCCTGACCTCATGATCCACCCATCTCGGCCTCCCAAAGTGCTGGGATTACAGGCTTGAGCCACCGCGCCCAGCCACTGTAATAACATTTTTAAAAGACACAGTATATTCTCATTGGATTGGTATAGCTTAAACCCAATGCTTTCTTGGGAGTAATCAGCTTCTAAACTTTTCCTTTAGTACTGTACTATTACTGTCAGAGGGTTTTTTAAATTGCGGGGTGTGTGTGTGTGTGTGTGTTTGTCTTATTCTGTTGTTCCTTACATTCCTGATCTAGTACATACAGGCAAAGTCTCACATGTGGTGGTACATGAATGGACAAAACCTGAACATCAGGTGGAAATTTCAGGTCATGTAGTATTTACAGAAAATCACTTGAAGCCCTATTCTATGCCCCCATGGAAGTAAAAAATATCATAATTATCCCTGCACATGTACTGGGGCCTTATCTGCCTTCACTGGATTAGGTGGGGTGAGGGATCATCATGTTCTCCCACACATGCTGTCTGTTTGGCATGATTTTACCAGATGTGAAATTCAGCCTCAGTTTTCTCAGAACATTCACCAACTCACAAAGAACTTTGAAAATAGTCAAGTTGGTCAATGTTTTTTTGAGAGGAGTTTACATTCCAAGATCAAGCTATTTCAAATTGAACACTAAAAATTTCTATTCATGTATTCATTCATTCATTCATTCATTCATTCATTCATTCATTCACTCTTTTCTATAAAAAACATTAAGTCCTTACATTGTGCCAGGCACAGCTCATGGTACTTGGGAGTTATCAGTGAAAAAAACTGACAAACATCCCTGCTGTCATGGAGATGAAATTATAACAGATATTTGCACCAAGCTACCATATATCCCCAGAGGTTTTCCCTGGCTGCCTCCTCGGTGACAGGCTCTAATCTCCCCCAATTTTTTCTATCTCTTCTCTTCCATCACTTTTCAGGAATAAAAAGAAAGTCCTCTCAATTTTTTCTTAACGTGATGCATTGACTCTTGAACCCAGGTTCTCAAGTTCCCTAAGTGATATCCTAAATGCTGTGTTAAAATTTTCTTTCTTTCTTTCTTTCTTTCTTTCTTTCTTTCTTTCTTTCTTTCTTTCTTTCTTTCTTTCTTTCTTTCTTTCTTTCTTTCTCTCTCTCTCTCTCTCTCTCTCTCTCTCTCTCTCTCTCTCTCTCTCTCTCTTGACAACGTCTTGCTCTGTCTCTCAGGCTGGAGTACAGTGGCGTGATTTCAGCTCACTGCAACCTCCGTCTCCCGGGTTCAAACGATTCTTCTGCCTCAGGCTCCTGATTAGCTGGGATTATAGGCACGTGCCATCATTCCTGACTAATTTTTTTATTTTTTGTAGAGACAGGGTTTTGCCATGTTGGCCAGGCTGGTCTCGAACTCCTGACCTCAAGTGATCCACCTGCCTCAACCTCCCAAAGTGCTGGGATTACAGGTGTGAGCCACCATGCCCGGCCTGAAATATTTTCTTAAAGACAGTTGTTTCCTTATGAATATGTCAGAAGGAAAAAGATATTTTTATCAGTCTCTGTTAGTGGGATATAGACAGTTTAAGTTATTAGATATTCATTAATAGGAGAAGAAATCTCTTATGGTACCCATGCATAGTTTTAAATCTTGCTGGGAGATCAACTGCTCATCTGTAAAGTTTTCATGTTTGAGTCTCCCTGCTTCCCCCAATCCAGTCAGGATGGCAGGCACACTGCATAAGAGCCCTTCCAGGGACTACAGTAGGGAAATGATTACATTTTACCATGTTCAGAATAGGGATCTGAGAGATGATGATCAGCCCACAAAGACTCTCTGTCAGTATTATCTATGAACCTCACACCAAGGCTATATATATGGGTCAAATACTCTCTGGTTTCATTTCATGTGTTTCATTCCATGTGTTACCACTCAGTACCATCAGTATTCACCTCATGAATAATTTTAGCAGTTTAAAAAAATTTTCGTAAATATATTGGCCTTTAAAAGGTGGTCCATGAATAAGCAATCCATCTACTTTCCAATGACCCTGGTAGTTCACCATGTGAGCCACCAGAAATTTTGGTGTTTACATCCAAGAATGGCTACATTTGTCATAGATCAGTGTGATAAATGAATGTCAAACAGCAACCCAATGTCCACACAGAGGGAGCCCTGATTAGGAAATGTATGTACCAACATAAACACAAGTATTATATTTAAAAAAAAAAAAAAAAAACAGAAAAATACATGGTCTAAAAATTGTGGATATCACTTGATGGATATTTTAAAATTTAATCCTATGTCAAAGAAATCGTTTTCCATAATACAGAAGTCTATGAGATCCGAGATGAGAAAAATGAAACAAAAATAACTCAACAAAACAGTTTGCTTTTAGCACAATTCACAATTACAAAGATATGGAATCAACCAAAGTGCCCAACCAATGAATGGATAAAGAAAGTGTGTGTGTGTGTGTGTGTGTGTGTGTGTATACATACACTATGGAATACTACTCACCCATAAAAAAGAATGAAATAGTGTCTTTTGCAGCAACTTGGATGGAACTAGAGAGTATTATCCTAAGTGAAGTAATTAAGGAATGAAAAACCAAATACCACATGTTCTTACTTACAAGTGAGAACTAAGATATGGGTATGTAAGAGCATACAGAGTGGTATAATGGACATTGGAGATTTGGGAGAGTGGGAAGGAGGGTGAAGAGATGAAAAATTGCCTGTTGGGCACAATGTACACTATTTGGGTAATGGGTACTCTAAAATCCCAGACTGTACCACTGTATGACTCATCCATGTAACCAAAAACCATTTGTACCTTAAAGTTATTGAAATAAAAAAGATTTTTTTTTAAGCTCAGCTTGCTTTTGAAGGAAAAATTCCAGGTGAATTTAGTGAATCTAAGGAAATATAATTGTCCGTTTTCCTAGATAAATTATCATCAGTTAAAAACCACTGTCCTAATTGGAGAAGGCTCACCTAGACCTGACAATTCATGTATACAAGACAGGATCTTCTGGAAATGGGAAAATGTGTTGAGGTGGAGTTTATTGGTGAGTCAACGAAGGAAGGATTATCTGTTGCCTGAGAGTGTTGGGCAATGGTTGAAGAAGACCCGAGGGTCCAGTCTTTAATGCAGAAAAAAAGGTAGAGGTATCAATTCCTAAAGGCTGAGCAGGAGGACATTCATTAATAATGTGACAAGAGTCATCAAAGAGAAGGAAATTCTTCTACATGGAGCATTGCAAGGATGGAGCTCTGATGAGGGAAAATTTCTTGAAGTAGGAATATAATCAGCTCCATCTTACAGGTTGCCATCCCTGTGCAGTAGTCATTAATTGGTCATGAGTTCTGTCTAACTTTCCTCAGTTATCTGTCCCTTAAGAAGATGGACAGATCCTGAAAGAAACCAATCTGTATTACTTTCTTGTGCTCAAGAGAAACAAGATGGAAAACAGACGACTTTCTGATTTGAACAATATGGTCTCTGGCATCTATGAAGGTTTTTCAGAGATGCCAAATGATTCCATAACAAAAGTAAAATAAATAACAACAAACCTCTTTTGAATAAGTCTCACTTTCATTAGCTTTTTCTTTGCTTTTCCAGTGAGGAAATGGGACTAAGTTTCACTGAACCAGAAGAGGATTCTTCTGTGACACCAATAAATGTGAGAAATCAACTTAGAAATTTTAAATTGAATTAGCATATAGCAGTTACTGTATGCCATGCATAGTTCTAAGGGTTTTACAAACATCAACTTATTGAATTCTTATGAAAGTCTATGAGGTAAACACTACTATTTCTAAGGGCAGACTGTTGTTCAAGTAGAAACCCAGCTGTGGATTATCCGCTGCGTGTCTTTTTGGGTCTAGTAATAGGAAGTCTCCGTGCTGGTCAACAGTAAGGAGCTTAGGCCAGCATTACTGCATAGAGGATGACCCTCAGGAAAGGTGCCTCCCTGCCATTCTCTCCTGTCTGCAAAACCTACAAACTGCCAAAACCAACATAGTGTGAGGTCTCAAGAAGTGAAAATATCTCAATAAATGAGTTGTTCTTCCTGTGTAGAGAAAATAGTCATCTTGGGGGTACTGATTAAAGATTTTCCCAAATTTCCTAAGGTAGGGGTTTTTGTGGAGGGCAATGAAGTTAGGAATTTGTGTGGGGGCAAACACAGAGGCCCTAAGAGCCATGGAGAGAAAGAAGGGCTTCTACCTCTCTCCTCTGCTACTATTATTTATTTATTTATTTATTTATTTTTGAGATGGAGTCTTGCTGTGTCACCAAGTCTGGAGTGCAGTGGCTCAGCTCACCGCAAGCTCTGCCTCCTGGGTTCACGCCATTCTCCTGCCTCAGCCTCCCAAGTAGCTGGGACTACAGGCGCCCACCACTATGCCCGGCTAATTTTTTTGTATTTTTAGTAGTGATGGGGTTTCACCGTGTAAGCCAGGATGGTCTCGATCTGCTGACCTTGTCATCCACCCGCCTCGGCCCCCCAAAGTGCTGGGATTACAGGTGTGAGCCACCGCGCCCGGCCCCTCTGCTACTACTATTATCAATTCCATCACCATTCTCATTTTCACCACTTTCACACTCCTTTTGTCAATCATAATTTTTAAAACCTAAAAAAAAAAAAGGAAAGGAAAAAGAAAAGTCAAGGTAGTAGAGGTTTAGAGAAAAAATTTAAAATAAAAATTTAGAATAAAAGAAAAGAGAATAAAGTAAAAGTATGTATAAGAGAATTAAAATTCCAGTAGAAGAAAACGTTGAGTTTGAAATTAAGATTGAAAGAATGAGATTTAAAAGATAAAAGTGCTTGGGGGCGGAGCAAGATGGCCGAATAGGAACAGCTCCAGTCTCCAACTCCCAGCGCGAGCGACACAGAAGACCGGTGATTTCTGCATTTTCAACTGAGGTACTGGGGTCATCTCACTAGGGAGTGCCGGACAATCGGTGCTGGTCAGCTGCTGCAGCCTGACCAGCGAAAGCTGAAGCAGGGCGAGGCATCGCCTCACCTGGAAGCCAAGGGGGAAGAGAATCCGTTTTCCTAGCCAGGGGAACTGAGACACACAACACCTGGAAAATCGGGTAACTCCCACCCCAATTTAAGCAGACAGGCACACCAGGAGAATATATCCCACACCTGGCCGGGAGGGTCCCACGCCCACGGAGCCTCCCTCACTGCTAACACAGCAGTCTGCGGCGATCTATCCGCAAGGCAGCAGCGAGGCTGGGGGAGGGGCGCCCGCCATTGCTGAGGCTTAAGTAGGTAAACAAAGCTGCCGGGAAGATCGAACTGGGTGGAGCTCACAGCAGCTCAAGGAAGCCTGCCTGTCTCTGTAGTCTCCACCTCTGGGGACAGCGCACAGCTGAAGACCAACAGGGGAAGCAGCGGGGGCCGGTGCAGACGCGAACGACTCTGACAGCTTTGGGGAGAGCCGTGGATCTCCCAACGCGGAGGTTGAGATCTGAGAACGGACAGACTGCCTGCTCAGGTGGGTCCCTGACCCCTGAGTAGCCTAGCTGGGAGACATCCCCCACTAGGGGCAGTCTGACACCCCACACCTCACAGGGTGGAGTACACCCCCGAGAGGAAACTTCCAAAGGAAGAATCAGACAGGTACACTCGCTGTTCAGCAATATTCTATCTTCTGCAACCTCTGCTGCTGATACCCAGGCAAACAGGGTCTGGAGTGGACCTCAAGCAATCTCCAACAGACCAACAGACAGTCCTTCTGACTGTCAGAAGGAAAACTATCAAACAGGAAGGACACCTATACCAAAACCCCATCAGTACGTCACCATCATCAAAGACCAGAGACAGATAAAACCACAAAGATGGGGAAGAAGCAGGGCAGAAAAGCTGGAAATTCAAAAAATAAGAGCGCATCTCCCCCTGCAAAGGAGCGCAGCCCATCGCCAGCAACGGATCGAAGCTGGTCAGAGAATGACTTTGACGAGATGAGAGAAGAAGGCTTCAGTCCATCAAACTTCTCAGAGCTAAAGGAGGAATTATGTACCCAGTGCAAAGAAACTAAAAATCTTGAAAAAAGAGTGGAAGAATTCACAGCTAGACTAATTAATGCAGAGAAGATCATAAACGAAATGACAGAGATGAAAACCATGACACGAGAAATACGTGACAAATGCACAAGCTTCAGTAACCGACTCGATCAACTGGAAGAAAGAGTATCAGCGATTGAGGATCAAATGAATGAAATGAAGCGAGAAGAGAAACCAAAAGAAAAAAGAAGAAAAAGAAATGAACAAAGCCTGCAAAAAGTATGGGATTATGTAAAAAGACCAAATCTACGTCTGATTGGGGTGCCTGAAAGTGAGGGGGAAAATGGAACCAAGTTGGAAAACACTCTTCAGGATATCATCCAGGAGAACTTCCCCAACCTAGTAGGGCAGGCCAACATTCAAATTCAGGAAATACAGAGAACGCCACAAAGATACTCCTCCAGAAGAGCAACTCCAAGACACATAATTGCCAGATTCACCAAAGTTGAAATGAAGGAAAAAATCTTAAGGGCAGTCAGAGAGAAAGGTCGGGTTACCCACGAAGGGAAGCCCATCACACTAACAGCAGATCTCTCGGCAGAAACTCTACAAGCCAGAAAAGAGTGGGGGCCAATATTCAACATTCTTAAAGAAAAGAATTTTTAACCCAGAATTTCATATCCAGCCAAACTAAGTTTCATAAGTGAAGGAGAAATAAAATCCTTTACAGATAAGCAAATGCTTAGAGATTTTGTCACCACCAGGCCTGCCTTTCAAGAGACCCTGAAGGAAGCCCTAAACATGGAAAGGAACAACCGGTACCAGCCATTGCAAAAACGTGCCAAAATGTAAAGACCATCGAGGCTAGGAAGAAACTGCATCAACTAACGAGCAAAATAACCAGTTAATATCATAATGACAGGATCAAGTTCACACAAAACAATATTAACCTTAAATGTAAATGGACTAAATGCTCCAATTAAAAGACACAGACTGGCAAACTGGATAAAGAGTCAAGACCCATCAGTCTGCTGTATTCAGGTGACCCATCTCACATGCAGCGACATACATAGGTTCAAAATAAAGGGATGGAGGAAGATCTACCAAGCAAATGGAGAACAACAAAAAGCAGGGGTTGCAATCCTAGTCTCTGATAAAATAGACCTTTAAACCATCAAAGATCAAAAGAGACAAAGAAGGCCATTACATAATGGTAAAGGGATCAATTCAACAGGAAGAGCTAACCCTCCTAAATATATATGCACCCAATACAGGAGCACCCAGATTCATAAAGCAAGTCCTTAGAGACTTACAAAGAGACTTAGACTCCCATACAATAATAATGGGAGACTTCAACACTCCACTGTCAACATTAGACAGATCAACGAGACAGAAAGTTAACAAGGATATCCAGGAATTGAACTCATCTCTGCACCAAGCGGACCTAATAGACATCTATAGAACTCTCCACCCCAAATCAACAGAATATACATTCTTCTCAGCACCACATCGCACTTATTCCAAAATTGACCACATAATTGGAAGTAAAGCATGCCTCACCAAATGTAAAAGAAGAGACATTATAACAAACTGTCTCTCAGACCACAGTGCAATCAAACTAGAACTCAGGACTAAGAAACTCAATCAAAACCGCTCAACTACATGGAAACTGAACAACCTGCTCCTGAATGACTACTGGGTACATAACGAAATGAAAGCAGAAATAAAGATGTTCTTTGAAACCAATGAGAACAAAGATACAACATACCAGAATCTCTGGGACACATTTAAAGCAGTGTGTAGAGGGAAATTTATAGCACTAAATGCCCACAAGAGAAAACAGGAAAGATCTAAAATTGACACTCTAACATCACAATTAAAAGAACTAGAGAGGCAAGAGCAAACACATTCAAAAGCTAGCAGAAGGCAAGAAATAACTAAGATCAGAGCAGAACTGAAGGAGATAGAGACACAAAACACCCTCCAAAAAATCAATGAATCCAGGAGTTGGTTTTTTGAAAAGATCAACAAAATTGACAGACCGCTAGCAAGACTAATAAAGAAGAAAAGAGAGAGGAATCAAATAGACGCAATAAAAAATGATAAAGGGTATATCACCACCGACCCCACAGAAATACAAACAACCATCAGAGAATACTATAAACGCCTTTATGCAAATCAACTAGTAAATCTAGAAGAAATGGATAATTTCCTGGACACTTACACTCTCCCAAGACTAAACCAGGAAGAAGTTGAATCCCTGAATAGACCAATAGCAGGCTCTGAAATTGAGGCAACAATTAATAGCCTACCCACCAAAAAAAGTCCAGGACCAGATGGATTCACAGCTGAATTCTACCAGAGGTACAAGGAGGAGCTGGTACCATTCCTTCTGAAACTATTCCAATCAATTGAAAAAGAGGGAATCCTCCCTAACTCATTTTATGAGGCCAAATGACAAACCCACAGCTAATATCATTCTGAATGGGCAAAAACTGGAAAAATTCCCTTTGAAAACTGGCACAAGACAGGGATGCCCTCTCTCACCACTCCTATTCAACATAGTCTTGGAAGTTCTGGCTAGGGCAATCAGGCAAGAGAAAGAAATAAAGGGTATCCAGTTAGGAAAAGAAGAAGTCAAATTGTCCCTGTTTGCAGATGACATGATTGTATATTTAGAAAACCCCATTGTCTCAGCCCAAAATCTCCTTAAGCTGATAAGCAACTTCAGCAAAGTCTCAGGATACAAAATTAATGTGCAAAAATCACAAGCATTCTTATACACCAGTAACAGACAAGCAGAGAGCCAAATCAGGAATGAACTTCCATTCACAATTGCTTCAAAGAGAATAAAATACCTAGGAATCCAGCTTACAAGGGATGTAAAGGACCTCTTCAAGGAGAACTACAAACCACTGCTCAGTGAAATAAAAGAGGACACAAACAAATGGAAGAACATACCATGCTCATGGATAGGAAGAATCAATATTGTGAAAATGGCCATACTGCCCAAGGTTATTTATAGATTCAATGCCATCCCCATCAAGCTACCAATGAGTTTCTTCACAGAATTGGAAAAAAACTGCTTTAAAGTTCATATGGAACCAAAAAAGAGCCCGCATTGCCAAGACAATCCTAAGTCAAAAGGACAAAGCTGGAGGCATCACGCTACCTGACTTCAAACTATACTACAAGGCCACAGTAACCAAAACAGCATGGTACTGGTACCAAAACAGAGATATAGACCAATGGAACAGAACAGAGTCCTCAGAAATAATACCACACATCTACAACCATCTGATCTTTGACAAACCTGAGAGAAACAAGAAATGGGGAAAGGATTCCCTATTTAATAAATGGTGCTGGGAAAATTGGCTAGCCATAAGTAGAAAGCTGAAACTGGATCCTTTCCTTACCCCTTATACGAAGATTAATTCAAGATGGATTAGAGACTTAAATGTTAGACCTAATACCATAAAAACCCTAGAAGAAAATCTAGGTAGTACCATTCAGGACATAGGCATGGGCAAGGACTTCATGTCTAAAACACCAAAAGCAATGGCAGCAAAAGCCAAAATTGACAAATGGGAACTTATTAAACTAAAGAGCTTTTGCACAGCAAAAGAAACTACCATCAGAGTGAACAGGCAACCTACAGAATGGGAGAAAATTTTTGCAACCTACTCATCTGACAAAGGGCTAATATCCAGAATCTACAAAGAACTCAAACAAATATACAAGAAAAAAACAAACAACCCCATCAAAATGTGGGCAAAGGATATGAAGAGACATTTCTCAAAAGAAGACATTCATACAGCCAACAGACACATGAAAAAATGCTCATCATCACTCGCCATCAGAGAAATGCAAATCAAAACCACAATGAGATACCATCTCACACCAGTTAGAATGGCAATCATTAAGAAGTCAGGAAACAACAGTTGTTGGAGAGGATGTGGAGAAATAGGAACACTTTCACACTGTTGGTGGGATTGTAAACTAGTTCAACCATTATGGAAAACAGTATGGCAATTCCTCAAGGATCTAGAACTAGATGTACCATATGACCCAGCCATCCCACTACTGGGTATATACCCAAAGGATTATAAATTAGTCTACTACAAAGACACATGCACACGTATGTTTATTGCGGCACTATTCACAATAGCAAAGACTTGGAATCAACCCAAATGTCCATCTGTGACAGACTGGATTAAGAAAATGTGGCACATATACACCATGGAATACTATGCAGCCATAAAAAAGGATGAGTTTGCGTCCTTTGTAGGGACATGGATGCAGCTGGAAACCATCCTTCTTAGCAAACTATCACAAGAAGAGAAAACCAAACACCGCATGTTCTCACTCATAGGTGGGAACTGAACAATGAGATCACTTGGACTCGGGAAGGGGAACATCACACACTGGGGCCTATCATGGGGAGGGGGGAGGAGGGAGGGATTGCACTGGGAAGTTATACATGATATAAATGATGAATTGATGGGTGCTGACGAGTTGATGGGTGCAGCACACCAACATGGCATAAGTATACATATGTAACAAACCTGCACGTTATGCACATGTACCCTAGAACTTAAAGTATAATTAAAAAAAAAAAGAAAAAAAAAAAGATAAAAGTGGATCATTAAAATGATAAATCTATAGATTATTAAAAAATAAGATAAAATACTTAAACCCATCAGATAAAAATTTCAATATAAAAATAGATAAAACTAAGGATTAGTAGGAATTAATCACTAAGTAGGAAAATATTAAGGCATTGAAACTAAAAATAAAGAGGATTAGAGGCAAATATGTTAAGAAGAAATTAGAGAACTATAGAAGAAAATAAGAAAGGAAAAACATTTTCTTTGAGCAGTTAAGAAATGAGTCTTGTTTAAAATGTAGATACATTGGGACAACATCCTTTCCGAGTTAAGTGCACAAGGAGGAAGGGAATATAGGGATAAGTTGCTCTTTGGCCAGGGGTGTGGTTTGGCTGTGTCCATACCCAAATCTCATCTTGAATTGTAGCTCCCATAATTCCCATGTGTTGTGAGAGGGACCTGGTGGGAGATAATTGAATCATGGGGTAGTTTTCCCCATACTGTTCTCATGGTAGTGAATAAGTATCATGAGATCTGATGATTTTATAAGGAGTTTCCCCTTTCACTTGGTTCTCATTCTCTCTTGTCTGCCACCACATAAGATGTGACTTTCACCTTCTTCTATGATTGTGAGGCCTCCCCAGCCATGAGGAACTGTAAGTCCATTAAACCTCTTTTTCTTTATAAATTACCCAGTGTCTGGAATGTCTTTATCAGCAGCGTGAGAACAGACTAATACAGCTAGAAAGTCAAACTCTGAAGAGACTCCTCTAAACTCTGCCAGATATGCCAAAAATCAAGTCTCCTTCACACATACAGAGCTGAGGCACTCCTGAGCTTCCTCTGCCTAATACTAAGATATTTCATTTTTCTTTGTGTCATCTATTAAAGTGTTCTGCTCTTTATTCAAGGCAGAGTCCTTAAGTCTCATGAACAGAAATTGTAGACTACTAAAGAACATGGTGGACATCAGAGAATCTGAGTCATGAGCAACAATCAAATAATAACCAATTATGTTTTCTATTAAATATTTTTTCTGTGATTTGTAAATTTACATAAGTGAAAAATACGTTTTTAATGGTTGGGGATTCTGTTATTTTTCCCACAGTAGGTATTTCACAGTTGCAATTTTTACCATGATGTCATTGATGAAGTTGTTCCACAAATTCTTAAAATATTGTGTCGTTGGGGACATGAACCCTGGCTGGCCTTGACATCAGACCTAGGGCAGGACACAGGAACCGGGCTGACTCAGAGCTCCCCTATAGCTACGTCTGTGCTTCCTTCCCTTTTTAGGAGCTTCATTCTTTCTTCCTCAGCAGCTTCTCATTTCATTCTTCTCATTTCATTCTTTCTTCCTCAGCAGCTTCTCATTTCACAAGCATGAGAGCCAGATGGGAGTTCCTCCGCCCACCCTGCCTGGTTAGCAACAGTGACTGGTTTAAGAGTAAGTATGCACCTCTGCAGAGTCAGTCACCTAGAACCTTACCTACTAAACTGCAGATTGGTCCAGGAAGTGAGAACCTGACCTAAACCAGACAATCAGAGGCTTTCCCTGAGATTTTCCTAATTTGAGCCCGAGGGGAGAAGTACTTGGATGCCATGACTCCTCAAGAAGTGCTTGAGGAGAGAAAGTTGAGAAAATGAAACCAAACATAAAGAGCTAAACCATGAGGAGTCCTGCCCAGCTTCTGAGCTGTCCATCATGAGGTCATGGCTGCTCTCCTATTTTTGCAATCAATGAAGGCAAATGCTTTCTGCCCCTGTAGCTATCCTCAAAGAGTGGTGTCCAAAAGCAGGGCGCCTTAAGTCCTCATTTAATGAGAAAATTCTTTTATTAATAGCATATTTTTAGTTCTTTTGGTAAACTAGGGGAAACTAGCTTGCGTTGGTATGTGTTAAGTAGATGTACTAATCTTGTAATTTATACTCTTGCCCAAACTCCAGGACCCACTGCATAAATAAGTTCCTTATGCCAGATTTATTTCTTTCATAAGAAATATATATATTTTTTGTCTCAGAGCCCCACTATCACCATTTAGGCTGTAAAAAATCTGAGAGATTTCCCCCACGTACATTTGATTCCTAGCTGCTAACCTGGAATTTTGTTTTAGGAGTTTGTGAAGACTACTTTCCAACCACCTGTGTAATGCAATTATTTCAAAAAGGTACCAGAGAAGACTGACTGCTTGAGTCGGGCCATGGGTCTTTTGTCCTCAGACTGAGGTTTACACCATTGCCTGCCCTGGTTCTCCAGCCTTCAGACTTGCACCCAATTATACCACTGGCTTTGCTGAGTCTCCAGTTTGCAGATGGCAGATCCTGGGACTTCTCAAGTTCCATAATTGCAGGAGCCGTAGATATAGACATAGATATAGATATAGATATAGATATAGATATAGATATACATGGATAGAGATATCTCTATCCAACATCTATCTACCTACCTATCCATCTATTATCTATCTATCTATCTATCTATCTATCTATCTATCTATCTATCTATCTATCTATCTATGTATCTATCTATCATATTGCTTCTGTTTCTCTGGAGAACTCTAATAAAACCACTAAAAAACATAAAGTGTTGTCAATTAAAGTATGATAAGAATCAGCAAGCCTTATCTGTAAATGATGATAGCAAATATTTTAGGCTTTAAGGTCCACAAGGTCTCTGTTATAATAGCTGAATCCTGCCATCGTAGCAAGAAAGCAACCATAGGCAATATGTAAGCAAATGGCTATGACTGTGTTCCAATAAAGCTTTACTTGTGGACATGGAAATTTGAATTTTATGTAACTTTTACATGTTATAAAACTATTTTTCTTTTGTTTTTTGTAACCATAAAAAATGTACAAACCAATCTTAGCGCCAGAGCCATACAAAAGCAGGTGGTCAGCTAGATTTCATCGACCAGACATTATGGTTTCTTATCATGTTAATTACAAGATGCATCCATATTTCAGAGTTGTTAGAATGTAGAGATACCTGCGTCTTAGATTGAATGTGATAGTTCAGTATTATAGAACCCTAGATCTTTTGGATTCCCTGGGTTTTAACATGTATAACGTATCTCCACAATGTGTTTCCACTTAACCTTTGGCAATCAGCAAGGATCATTGGTAAGCATACAGTGTGTCCTTTCTGGGACATAGTGAGAGGTGGACATGGAATGGAGAAGGCTGAGAAGAAAGTTAGAGGAAATTGGGGTGTGTGGGGCAGTCTTTTGGAATCTGAATGTTCAGAGAATAATGATGCATTCTATTTGTATAGCACTTTAAATTCCATAAAGTATATATATATATATATATATATATATATATATATATATTGTTTTATTGAATTTTCCCCATGGATCTGTGAAGTACCCATTGTGGAAATTAGCTGCAGAACAGAAAAACATACATGTGAGTGAGTTATAACTGGGAAAAGGTAGACCCTAACATTGTCTTTTGACCATACAACTGTTCTTCCTTATGCAAAAAGCTTATATCCAGTGAGTGTTTCTAAGGATGAAAGTTAAGCAAACATGTTTCAGTGGACTGGGAGAAAGGAATGAGAAAAAAATTAAGAACCAGTGTTTCCAGTGCTTTGAATAATCTCCACCCTTCAGCAAATTGAAGGAGGCTTTTCCCACTTATGATCATGATTGTATTGTCACAGCCTTTCTCTTTCATTTTCCTTACAGTATTGCTTTCAGCAGAACCTACTGCCTCTTAGCCAATATTAGTACAAAGGCATTTGCAAGGCACCGTATGGGCATATCTGACCCAAAATGCAGCTGGTTTGTTACTTAAATTTAAACGTTTTGACATTTATCTCTGATTTCACTTCCTTGTTCTGTTTCTCTTCTCTTCCTCTTTTGAGCCAAGTAATAAATGCAATGAAATAACATGGACTTTGAACTCAGGGATTTGAATCCAAATGTGCTGTTTATTACTTTGTGACTCTTAGCAAACTACTTAATCTTTCTGAATGCTTTCATTATTCTCATTTTTAAAAGGGGAAGAGTATTACCAACATTATGGAAGTTATCAGTGAGGTGTTACACATAATGCCCATAGAAACATGCCTACCCCATAGTAGTATGTGTTAACTATCATTGTAAACATTAAATGGAGTCACATATAAAATACCAAAAAAGGCATCTGATGCATAATAGATAATCCCTTAACCATAGAGAAAGCCAGATTCTCTCTATATGGATTCTCCAGGGTCACCTTTTTCATCTAATTTGCAACGTTGTACCCCCTCTTTTAGAACACACAAAATATGACTGAATAACATGATCCTGGTCACTCGAGTTGCTTTTTGTTGAGTTTATCTTCATTTTCTCATTTCTGCTAAAGGCTGTGTAATATAGTATAGAAATTACAAGCTCTTACCTACCCTTTATAAAATTAATCAATCATTTACTTCCCTAATAAAACCCTATCTTTTTTCTTTATGTATTTCCACTTTGTTTCTCTATATTTCTAATTGTATTAGCCTCCCTCTTAAAGACTGATTATTTATCCCCTCATGTAAGTACATTTTGATAACTGCAACCTCACTGAATATTTCTCTGCCTTTCATCTCACCGGGTCTCTCAGTAACATTGGACAATGTTGGCATCTTCTTGCCTTTTGAATTATTCTCTTTCCTTATCTTCCACAATTCCTCTATTTTCCTTACACCTATCTGTCCCTTCCATCGGCGTTGCCCTTGTAGGCTCCTCCTTCTCTATCAAACTATTAAATATGTCAGTACTTCAAGGTTCTTCCTAAGCCATCGCCTTTCCTCATCAAAATTTTTTGGCAGCTAATTTTCTTTACTTTTTCAATTTAATATTTCCATTATTGTCTTCCCTATCCTTCCAGTAATCCAAGATAAAATTTCAACCCAGTCTGTCTCCTTTCCCAGATCATTCTTTTGATGGTGTGCCCTTGTTACATATTTGTGGAATGGATAAATGATATAACCTCTCACATGACAGATTGGATTGGACACTTACAAAATCTGCATGATTTAGTTACTACAAACATTTCTCCCCACCGGAATGCTATATTCCAAAGATAATGCTCTACCCATTGTCCATTGTTCTCAGAAAATCCTGTAACTATGAGAATATGGCATCTCTTTTTTCTTTTTTTCTTTCTTTTTTTTTTTTTTTTTTTTTTGAGATAGAGTCTTGTTCTGTCACCCAGGCTGGAGTGCAGTGGAGTGATCTTAGCTCACTGCAACCTCTGCCTCCCAGGTTCAAGTGATTCTTCTGCCTCAGCCTCCTGAGTAGCTGGGATTATAGGTGTGCACCACCACACCCGGCTAATTTTTGTATTTTTGGTAGAGACGGGTGTCACCATATTGGCCAGGCTGGTCTCAAGCTCCTGACCTTGTGCTCCCACCTCAGCCTCACAAAGTGCCGGAATAACAGGTGTGAACCACTGCACCCAGCCTCCTTTTTTTCTTAAATAAAGACTGGGAGCCAATAGCATGTAGTGAGAACTTAAAAGACTCATTACTGGCTGGGCATGGTGGCTCACGCCTGTAATCCCAGCACTTTGGGAGGCCGAGGCAGGTGGATCACGAGGTCAGGAAATTAAGACCAGCCTGGCTAACATGGTGAAACCCCGTCTCTACTAAAAATACAAAAAAATTAGCAGGGCGTGGTGGAGGGCACTTGTAGTTCCAGCTACTTGGGAGGCTGAGGCAGGAGAATGGCGTGAACCCAGCAAGTGGAGCTTGCAGTGAGCCGAGATCATGCCACTGCACTACAGCCTGGGCAACAGAGTGAGACTCCATCTTAAAAAAAAAAAAAAAAGAGTCATTACTAGGATGGACATTTGATAGCCTTTTATGTTAATAAGAAAACAACCGTTAAGTGATAAAGTAGTGCCATGCTTGATCTTCCAGATCAAAAAGCAAAAGAGAAAAAGGTCAACAACAGCAAAACTCTTCTTAAGCCCGAATAGCAAAAACAATCCTAAGCAAAAAGAATAGCTGGAGGCATCATGCTACCTGACTTCAAACTATACTACAAGGCTACAGTAATAAAACAGCATGCTACTGGGGTACAACCACAGACACATAGGCCAATGGAACAAAATAAAGAACTCAGAAATAAGACCACACACCTACAACCATCTGATCTTCAACAACCTGACAAAAACAAGAATGGGGAAAGGATTCTCTATTTAATAAATGCTGCTTGGAGAACTGGCTAGCCATATGCAGAAAATTAAAACTGGACCCCTTCCTTGCTTGATGTGCAAAAAGTAATTCAACATGGTTTAAAGACTTAAATGTAAAACCCCAAACTATAAAAACTCTAGAAGAAAATCTAAGCAATACCATTCAGTACATAGGCACAGGCAAAGATTTCATGATGAAAACGCCAAAAAAATTGCAACAAAAGCAAAAATTGACAAATGGGATCTAATTAAACTAAAGATCTTCTGCATAGAAAAATAAACTATCATCAGAGTGAACAGGCAACGTCTAGAATGGGAGAAAATTTTTGCAATCTATCCATCTGACAGGGGTCTAATATCCAGAGACTACAAATAATTTAAACAAATTTACAAGAAAAAAAATGAACAACTTCATTAAGAAGTGAGCAAAGGACATGAACAAATACTTCTCAAAAGAAGACATTCATGTCGCCAACAAACGTGAAGAAAAAGCCCAATATCGCTGATCATTAGATAGATGTAAATCAAAACCATAAATAAGATACCATCTCATGCCAGTCAAAATGGTAATTATTAACAAGTCCAGAAACAACAGATGCTGGCAAGGCTATAGAGAAAAAGGAACACTTGTACACTGTTGATGGGAGTGTTCAATTAGGTCAACTATTTTGAAAGACAATGTAGAGATTCCTCAAAGATCTAGGGGCAGAAATACCATTTGGCCCAGCAATCTTATTACTGGGTATATACCCAAAGGGATATAAATCATTCTATTATAAAGACATATGCATGGGTATGTTCATTACAGTACTATTCACGATAGAAAAGACATGGAATCAACCCTAATGCCCATCAATGATAGACTGGACAAAGAAAATGTGATACATATACACCATGGGATACTATGCAACATAAAAAGGAATGAGATCATGTCCTTTGCAGGGACATGGATGGAGCTGGAAGCTGTTATTTTCAGCAAACAAATTCAGAAACAGGAAAACCAAACACCAAATGTTCTCACTTATAAGTGGGAACTGGATGATGAGAACGTCCATCCAGATGATGAACACATTGCAAGGAACAACACACACTGGGGCCTGTTGGGGACTGAGGGAGAGAGAGCATCAAGAAGAATATCTAATGGATGCTGGGCTTATTGCCTAGGTGATGGATTGATCTGTGCAGCAAACCACCATGGCACACGTTTACCTACGTAAAAAACATGCGCATCCTGCACATGTACCCTGTAACTTAAAAGTTGAAGGAAAAAAAGAGCTTTTCTAGTTAACTGCTTCCTAAAACTTCCAATATAAGGACCACTTTTAATGTTAGCAACATTTTGACATTCATTGAAGGAGCAAATAAATACATATATGGATTTAAAGACTCTTCACAATCACTGTGTGGGCCCCCAATGCGCCAAAACGCACAGGTTCACGAGGGTTCCTACATCCAACTTTCCACCTAAAGTCTTGGCAGAGAGGTTAGCTGCTCTGTGCAAACCTCCAAAGCCCAGTGCCTCTGCCTTCGCATATGGCCCAATCCAATTCATCAGATTATTCTGATGAGAGAAAACTCGTTTTTTAAAAAAGTACATATATGATGGTCATCAAAATAGTAACTATTTCTGGTTGATGGAATTATGAGTGACTTTTCATATTTTTATATTTCTATAAAATTATGTTGATAGAGTATTAGAAAAACATCTATGCAAATAATTAAAACTTCTGTAAAATATTTTTTAAAAAAACTCTTATTTATCATTTAGCTATGGCTGCATTAACAGTCACCAAATCCCCAGTAACATTTCTTTCTCATGCAGCAGTAGGTTGGCTGCGGGTTGGCTGAGCTCCGCCAGGGGCTGTTCTTCAAGCTGTAAATCTAGCTGAGCTTGGTTCCTTGCTGTGTGTTGGCCTCTGGTTGGCTTCACATGTGTTCATCTTAGAGCCTAGGCTGAGTGGGCTGCAGTTACTCAGGGAAAGCTCTCCTCATGGCCATGGCATCCACACAAGAAAACTAGCAGAAACGCAAGAGATCTTATGACAGAAGCTTGAAATTGGCTCACTGTTGCTGTTACCTATTTCCATGGGCCAATCAAGTTACATGGAGCAACCCAGAGTCAAAGTGCAGGCAATTGCTTACCTCCTTTTGGGAAGAACTGCAAAGCTACATGGCAAAAGAATGTAAGGGTGAAGAATTGGGCCTGCTAATTCCATCTACCATATCTACTCCACAATAATAGAACACTAAATTTACTGCTAATTGAACAGAAGGATTCTTATCATCTAAGTTGGCTTCATGGTTCTGTTCCCATTGTTCCTTTACCCTTCTTCCCTATGGTTGTCCTCAAGAGATGACTTTCATGTAACAGGAGACAAATAAGAAACAGACAGGCTTGCCTTCAGCATACATTCCTAAAAATACAACTCAACTGCTCTATACAGCAACTCTATACTACAGATTCAGAGGCAGTAATTGGCTTATCTCAGATGCCTGCCCACCATTTATCCTGCTGCAGACTTGGGATGGGATTTCAGATCTCTCAATTTCACACAGAGAGAAAAATGAATTGAGACGGGGTTGAATTCCTGCAATGGGTGGAGTGAGACTTCCTGAGAAGCAGATGGAACTTACCTAGAAGTTTTAAAGAGGTGCCCAGAGGAGATGAAACTCAGCCTCATTGATTTTGAACTCCAAAGAGGGGGCTGCCTTTGTCCCCACAGCATCTAATGCAATATCTCACACATAGTTGGCTTTTAGTATATGGTAGAATGTGAATCAGAATAATATAAATTTCTGAGTTACCACAGCTAATATGAGGTGTGTAAATTATAACAGTATACAGTAGTATGCAGGAGTAAATTATAACACTATACAGACATTCTATTCAATGATCAGATTTTTGAGGGGAGAAATGCCAATTCAACTAAAGTGCTTTTTTTTTTTTTTTGTCATTGGCAAGCGTAGGCTTTAATGACCGTTTGTAAGTCATCTTGTGAATTATTTTTCATCACTGTCAGTTCTGGAGAATCATATTGAGGAAGACTGTGGTTTAAGGAAGAGAGAGAACCTGACGGGGATCCTGCAGCCTCGGTTTGTTTTCCTGGGTCCACACCTAATTTGCTGTGTGACCTTGTAAGAGGTCATTCGACCTCTTGTCAGCCTCAGTATTTCCATCTGTAGGATGAGTACTTTGAATCACATGATTGCTGTAGTTTTTACATTTTCAGTAGATTGCCCAGGTAGTTATTATAAGATACATTTTTTTTCCTGGGATAACAAACTAACTAAGTTTAGATAGGAATTGAAGACCAGAAACTTTTCCAAGGCAGTGATATATATTTAATGACTTTATCTTTTAGGCTTTGTGGCTCACTTTTGGGCACAGGCTTTCTAGGACTTGTAACCTACCAGGTTAACTTCTCCTGCAGGTTAAGTTCCTCTTCCTGGAACACATGCCAGACTTTAAATGTGCTGAGAAAGTCAGATGAAAGCATAATGCCCGTGAGAGTAGCTTTGCCATGTACCCTGTGCAAGGCACTTGGGGAGAGCCTTCCTTTTCCAGTACCTTCCATCTCTCTCCACCCTTGCTGGCTGCGGAAAATGAAAAGCAATTATGTCCCTTGCACCATGGAGACAGAAGTACAGAAAATAAACAGTGACTGATGAAGGGAAGTGGCTTTATTACAGGGTTTTTAAAAACACAGTATCATCAATAACAGCAATAATGGAGAAAATTGAGAATGAATAATTAAGCATAATAATACAGTCAGGATAACAACAAAAAAACAGTGAAGAATGCAATTTTATTTGTAATAATACGACTGTTTAGCTTGATGACATGTCCTTGGATTTGACTGTTTCCGGCAGAGGTGTAAGCACAGTGTGGCTTTTCATTTATTTCCCCTAAGAATGTTTCTGGTTGAGATGTGGCTCTGCCCTCTTCCCACTTCTGTCTTTGCTCCTTACCCTTGCAGTTATAGAAAATGCACATTCGCTTTTAGTTTCCTCTGATGTCTCTAGCCTGGGATTAGCACCAGCAATGCAACTGAATCCTCAGGAATGCACTTGTTGTGATAGAAGGTCTGAGCAGTCAGGTGATATCAGGCCGGCTGGCAATCCCTTGGGTATTCAGGTACCTCCCTGCCCTCCCTTTCCCTGCAGAAATTTACTGGAGCAATAAACCTAGTGCAATCATGGAGGAAAATTAAGGCAAATGATCCTAAATAGAGAGAGACTGACGAAGTCCTAGAAACACCAACATAGCAACCCCCATACAAAATAGCAAACCTTATTTCACCAGGCTGTTTTCTTCAGTATTTTTGTGAAATAGTATAGAGTCCAGGGACTGAGCAATTTAGCCTGAGACATCAGTGCCAAGGAGTTACAGCATCTATGTAGGGTCCAGATTGCTCAACTGGTTAGAAAGCATTAAGTAGGTTATCTGATTTTCCAGGAGACACAAAGGTGGCAGAGTAAATGATATCTTCTCCCCAGGCTAACAACGAGGCATAGATAATGGAGCTGCCAGCAGAGCCCCTCCCTCTCCTCCCTTCAGACAATGTGTGTCACACTGAAACAGAAATAAAAAAAAAAACTTGGAGACCTCTGAGCATATCAAAGATAAGACCTTTGTGTTATTGTTTCCGACAGATTTTGTGTGCTTGACTGTTATTAACCCGACCCACAAGTGCAAATGATTATTACCAAAAAATAACCCCTGTCTTTGTGTTTCAGTCTGCCCTCCCTGTGGGTGGGGAAAGAAAGGTGTGTTTTAATACTGCACAGAAATTCGGAGGGATTGGAAAAGGACTTTAATTCAAAGGGTCAGTATATATTTAAGCAGATAGAAAACATTACGTATATTCTATGTGAAGAGTCTAAAGTTCCCACCTGGTTTTCAGGGAACTTAGATTCGGTTGGAACAAATGGGCAGTTTTTCAAAAAGACAGGATTATATCACAGATGTACAACTGCATGAAATTATAGTACATGTAAAAATCAAATATTTGTCACATCTTAGTATAAGTGTACAGAAGGGAGTAGAAATGATGAATACAGAAGTTTGGAAACAGCTGGACTTAGGGCAAAGTTATTTTAACTACTAATATTATGTAACTCTTTTTAGGTTAAAAAACAAATTTATGGGCATTTGCATTTTCTCCTCCCAGTGATCACATGAGTTACATCCTATTATCATTCCCATTTTATGTATGAAGTAAAGGTTTGTCTCCATGTGATCCAGCTAAAAAACAAGATTTGTATTCATGGGAACCTAAAGGTTTAATTCCGATTTTTGTCTCAAGTTACTTGACAAGTCAGCATGGTTTTCCCTTAAACGGGGATAATGGTATGTGTCTCCGGGTAATTGGGAAGATTTTCTGCATCTCTCTTCTTAGCGCCAGTTTCCTACACTGGTAGCTACCACATCCTTATGCTTCTACATCCCTTTTGCTATACCTTGGTTTAGTCACTTGTTTGTTTCTGCTTAGACTTTAGTAATAGTCCCCTGAATCGACTCTTTGCCTTCTGTCTCAGGCCTCTGTATTGACTCTCCATAAAACTGTCAGATATACTTTTCCAAATGGAAATCTGTTATGTTATTTCTCTGCCTTAAATCTGCAGAGAGCTCCCGACTGTCTACGGGAAAAAGTTCAAACTCCTTAGTGTGGATTTCAAGATTCCAATGTCCATTTGAACACATTCCTCACCTACTTCAACTCAGACCAGTATCACCATCTGTGCTCCCCTGCTCTGACCGTTTCATATTACCTGTAGGTTCCTTAGTGTGTCCTCCCCTGTCCTGTCTCTATATATTTGTATGGGCTGTACTGTCTGCCAGGAATGTCCATTTTAATTATTTCCTGTTGGTAAACTACTGTAAAAATTCAACTGAGCAACAGTTTGTTGTATAAATCTCCCCAGTTGGTTAGTAGCTGGATGTACCAAACCGTTTCATAGCACTAGTTCTCTAGCTATTCTCTTTTAAAAATTAAAGTTAAAAGTTATTTTGTTGTTGTTATTGTTTGTTTTGTTTTGTGACGGAGTCTTGCTCTGTCACCAGGCTGGAGTGTAGCAGCGCGATCTCGGCTCACTGCAACCTCCGTCTCCAGGGTTCAAGTGATTCTCCTGCCTCAGCCTCCCAAGTAGCTGGGACTACAGACACGCACCACCACGCCCAGCTAATTTTTGTATTTTTAGTAGATGGGGTTTCACCATGTTAGCCAGGATGGTCTCGATCTCTTGACCTTGTGATTCACCCGCCTTGGCCTCTCAAAGTGCTGGGATTACAGGCGGCGTGAGCCACTGAGCCTGGCCTAAAAGTTATTTTTATCAACTGTACACACAAAATTTTCCATATCAACTGGTCCTATAAGGCTAAACAGGAAACAAGTTCCTTGTCTCACTCTTGTCTACATTCAGTTTCTACTTCAAAACTGCCACCTTCTACGATCTCAGTAGTTTCGTCTAGTTACCTCTGTATTTCTAAATGGTATGCTTGTGACACTATTTCTTGATTTTTCCGTTTTAGATCTTAATTCCCCATTCTGAACAATGCAGGTTTGATTTCTCTTACACTTACTTAGTACCATCTTTCTTCCACTGTTTTCCCCATTCACCTGACAAAATCAATAGTTAGGTTAAACTAATACTCAGTACTTACATTGTCATGGCTATGTTAACCACCATCCATAGGTTAACTATACAGTGTACTATGACTACATTTCTTGTTCATTCAGCTTTTTGTTAACCTGAAATTAGTAAGTTTAATTTTCTGTGAACTTACCAATGATTTCTTCCAAAATTCTTTGCCAAAGTTCATTCAAAGCATCAGGTGAGCTTTCATCCGCCCCCCTCCCACTTCCCCATCCCCTAGGAGACATCCTTCTGGAATCTTCCATCCTGTTGCTTTAACCTGAACCAGTTTCTTGCTGTCTATACCTCAATTATTATTCCATAATGTCCCTTCATCCTTTTGAAGAGAATGCCTCTGGTCTTTTTTGGTTGGTCTCTTGTTTTCTGAATCCCAAATGCTCCTTATCTTAGCTCACGCACACATCTGATTGCTATACCTTTTCTATTAGTTCACTAAGAAAAGACACATAGGAGTTACATTTTTTGAGACTTTGCATGTCTTAAAACATCTTTTTACTTTCACACATGTTTGATAGTTTGCTGGGTATAGAATTCTAGATTGAAAATAATTTTTATTCAAAATTTTAAAGACATTTTTGCCTTCCAAGAGTGCATTTGAGAAAACTGATGCTACTCTATTTTCTGATTCTCTTCCTGCCAAATTTGTTTTGTTGTTCATTTAAAATGGAACACTTTTTAAAAATATGGACCTTTTTAGAATTGTTACTATATCCCTGGTGATCCAAAATGTCACAGCTTACCTTGATGTAGTTCTTTTTTTTATTCATTGTGCTGGGCATTGATGGGACCTTTTAATCTATAAATCCATGCCTTTCATTCTTGAAAAATGTACTTGAATAATTTCTTGGGTAATTTTTCCCTTCAATTTCTCTTCAAAAATTCCTATTATCCAGATGTTGGACCTCTTTGGCTGATTCTCTATTATTATTATTAATTTATTTCCTGTCCTCTATCTCTCTCTTTCTCTTCTATTTTATGGAGCCTCATCAAATTTATCTTCTAATCCTCTACTGAATTTTTATATTTTTATATTTTAAATTTTTGAATAGCTCTTTTTGTTCTTAGACTTTTAAATGCATTGTCTTACTGCATTAATGTATTTTTTAAATTATAAATATGATAATATATTTTGTAAATCGATTTCTCTCTTCTTTTCCTTTGTGTCTTCCAAGTTTTTAAATTATCTTTATTTTTGTCTCATTCATAAAATGTCTTTGAATATTTAGCTTGCTGTGCATATTTGTTAATGACACACTAAGAAGCTAACTGGATGCTCTGCACTTATGGATGGAACTTGTTAAATGCTAGACTTCCCAGTACAATTACAGGGTTGGGAATCTTCACTGGGGGAGGTCCCCAAATGGTAGAATATATAGAGCTTTTCTCCCCTAGTAATTCTCCCATCTTCTTCTTGCAGGCATAAGCCTGATAGTGTTCTTTCTAGAACTTTGCCAAACAAGCAGACTGGAATAATATTCAGAATATAGACCTTCATGTAACCTTCCTTTTTAAAGAAGTGAATCACAGCTCTTATCTGGGCCTGGTTTTCTTGCATCCAGGGTTTTTGTTATTCTGTATTGTTAGAAAGTAAAATTTTAGTCTGTCAAGGAAGGGGAAGTGGCTATCTCTGAGCACGTCAGGTGTAGGTCTCTGTTTCTTAAACAGAATTTTAGCTAATACCTATAGACTCTTAGCTGTATACTCTACTTCCGTAAGTACTTGATGATTTATGTTTCAAGGGTCCCCAGAATCATAGTGTGATTTGGCTCAATTTTAAGGTTTTCTTAGAATAGGCTGGGATTTCTATTGTGTCATTCACTACTCATCCTTCTGCTTCCTGATTTTCTTATTAAAAAAAAAAAATCCTGTTATCTCCTCTCCCTTTTTCATTAATCTCTTAAACATGCTTTTTTTCCTTCTTTTAAAATACTTTTACTGCCAATTTTGGAAGAAAAATGTAGTAAATGGTATGTGTTCATTCCTCCACTTTTATCTGAAATTCCTTTTCTGTCTTAATTTGGTTCAGCTTATATCCACATACACCAAGGCTAGTCTTAAAGATAAAATCAATTATTTTAATTTTAATTTTATCAGCTTTGGTCAATAATTTTGTTTCTACGTTCTTCAGACTTAATCAGTTTTTATATAAGTCAAAGTTGGTTGAGTATTTTAAGTTTCTATTACCATAATGATTTCATATTCAAACACTGGATAAGAAAAGTTGATTATGGGCTTGGCATCTATCTATACGGTTTTACAGAAAGAGAGAGAAAAAAACACTTTTAGATAGTGGTATCAAAAAAGGGTGATATATATTTTTATCATCTCCTCTCCTTCCTTGTTTGCAAGCTACTAACAGTCACACCCAAGGATAAAACATTCCTATGCATTTACAGACTTTTCACTTCCAAAGACCTGACTGCTAAACAAAGGCAGCTTGACCAGCCCACAGTTTTATGATGGGCTTGAGAGGGGCTTTGTTTCACATTCTGGTTGTATTTTCAGTGGGGCTCATTCTTAACTGTTTCATGATTTGGGGAGACACATTACTGATTTTATTGTTCAGAGCCTTTCTTCTCCTTTTTCTTGCAGAATGAGTGATGTTCCACATGGAGGATTAAGATATATAATAACAAAACAGAAACTCTCACGTTTAGCTGTAGTTAGATTTATGGTTAAGTTTATGGAGATTACTTAGGGCTGGGAACACATGTCCGAAAATGTCTCTGCAGTTACCACTGTGCATGGGGTGAGACGCTGTTACAGACTATGGACAGTAAACACCTCTGAGGTTGTGTGTCACTTCCTGTAGGCCCATGAGTCTTTCTGAGTTAAGTAGAAAGGTGTCTGTTAGTAATGCAAACAAAACCTAGTTTAACCTCTGATTCCCAACATCTGGAATACTTATCTCTGTGGCAATTGTGCGGTTCACTGAACACTCACCATTCCAATGGTCCACTGAAGAAGGATTTTGGCTTGAAAAGAGACCGCCATGGAAAAAAAAGTCTAATTCAGAGTAGTTATCACTGAGAATACGAAAAGGATTTGTGATGGCGATGTCCCTCTGACTCCACAGCTGGTCTGCGTGGATTGTGCTCTAGTGAGAGCCTGTTTTCCTAATGCTGTGAGAAAAGACATAGATCCTTCCTTTGGACCTTATTGCAAACACAAGTTTTTTTTTTTTTTTTTTTTTTTTTTTTTTTTTTTTTTTTTTTTTATTGTACACTTTAAAGACTCTTTAATCCGAAAACTTAGTTTCAACTTCTTATTTCTCTGTATGCCTCTGAATGGAATCCAAACAATTCAACACTGTTTTTTCTTTTTTTTTTTTTTTCTTTTTCAGAAATGGATGAAGGATTCAAGTATACTTTTTTGATGTCCTGTGGCCATCTTTGCATTTTTATATTCTTCATTAAACATAAAACAAAGAGTTTTGGTTCTGAATACAAGAGAATATAAGTTGTTAAGACCATTAACAACTCGTTAATGGTAGCAGGCATTCTGGATCTTTTCCCACAGCTTCTGGGGCCACACTCTTTCTCAAATGCTGGGTAGAACAGAAAGTGTGGTTAAGGCTGATTTGAGAATGAAGTAGGAATTGGTGCAGCAGTTTTGCAATGGCATCAAGATCCAAGGTCAGGGAAGAAGCAAGACCTTTACCCACCAGAGTTAACTATAAGCCATAAAAGTATCTAGGAGCAGACCTGAGTGAAGCACGTGTTCAGTTAGTTATTGAAACAAAAGTATGTAGCTCCTCTCAAGTTCCTGGTAACTACTTCAGGGCTGATTGACTAGGTATTTCTGTGTGTATGTAATTGCTTTTCTCCATTTAAGAGTAAACTAGAAGGAACAGATACTATATAGCTTATGGAGGTTTATTTCTTCTAGCAAGTGGCAACTTTAGTTTTTTATTGGTTGAAGCCCTTGGGCACGTTTTAAAATATTGCCTTGTAAAATGTGATGAGTGTATTCCTAAAGCTCTAGTGTCCTAACTGAGCTCTCCACAGCCCCACATTCCTTTTACATGCATGTCTCCTAACTGGATATTCAGGAAATTTTTTTTCTACCAACTTCTCATTGATAATATAAATAACCATCATTTGTATAACATAGAATAGCTTATAAATACTGTCACATGCCTGACCTCATTGGTCCTTATTCTGTGAAGCAAATATAGTTGTTACTGTTTTACAAATGACAAAAGAGATGCTGAGAAAAATGGATTTGACCAAGGTCACACAGTTAATAAATAATAAAGGTGAATTCAGAATGCAAGACTTCAGACTCCAAAACACTTCATTGTTTTTTAAGCAGAGTTAAGATCCTTTGCGTTCCTCTTCATCAGAGAATAACAGTCAAACATAAAAATAGCTTATTTATAATTATAGGCCAAAGCAGTAGCAGAGAGCTAAAAGAATTAATTACTGAGTATTTATTGATACTTGTATTATGTCCATTACTGTGTTAAGAACCATATATCAGTGGTTTGCGAAAGCTTTTTCTTATGCCAGTTTTATAAGGAAACTTTCAGCAAAATGAGATAAATAAGAACTCTATTCAAACATATGTACCTCTCCACACATACATCTCCATTATGAGATTTCTAATCACCCTTCTCTGCTTTAGCTTTTCTTCTTAGCATTATCACTACCTGACACTATAACTTATTTATAGTGTATATTGGCTACAAATTCCGATAAAATGTAAACACAAATTAGAGCACAGATTTTTGTCTGTTGTGTTTATTGCTGTATACTCAGCAGTTAGAGTTACACCTGGCACGTAGTAGGCATTCCATAAATGTTTGTGGAATGAATTAATGAATGACAAAGCTAACATACATTAAAGCAAAATAACCAAGTCTTTAATAGGGTTATATGAAATCTAGCTACAAAAAGGATTCAGAGAAGGGGGACAGTTTAAAGCTAACATTTTTCGAAGAAGAGTCTGAAGAAAAAATGCTATTCATGCAGGGTTGTGAAATCTAGACTGGGTTTGAATAGTTGAGATGACGAAGGGAGCTATTAAAGCTGAAGAGAGTAAAGAAGCAAAGGTGAGTAGACGTCAATGAGTAACAGTGAAGACCCAGCAATGCCTGGAGTAAATTAAGGTGATCTATGTCTCCGGCTTTCCAAGGTACTCCCCAAAGTGTTTAGCTAACGATTTATTCTTACATGTACATGTTTTTACCTTTTGTAGAAACAAATTTATTTGTGTGTATTTTTCTTGAATTCTGAATACAATGGATACAATAGAGAGCAGAAATCAATTATTTAATATACTAGAAAAATGCCTTTTGTGAGTGGTTCAAAGAAATAGCTCTAGATGATAGAAGAGACTTGGAAGTGAATTACAGGTTTCAGTATGCACTGCTGTGCTGGTTGACAAGTGAACAAACACCTTCATAAATTAATAGCTCTTAATTGTAGCTTGAAAGGCAAATAAATGGGTGGTTTAGATTTTTTGTCTCATTTCATCCGTAATGTTATGAAGTATGACCCCTGTTGAGTTTTTCTTGGTTGAAAATAGTGAGCTAAAATTCAGTTGTTTTTCCAATGACTTTGTCCAGGTTAATTCTTTACTTCCATCTTCTCATTGCTTAAACAGGAATATAAGGTCATGTTCATTAATCGTTTATATGTATTTAGTACTTTAGAGACAGTGACCTAATTTTGATAGTTCATGATATATTTTGATATGTGACTTGCCACTGCATTGCAAATAATATCCTAGTATGACTTCCTGCTGCATTTCTTGGACTGATGCTGACTTTTCTGAGGTTATTGCTAGAATGCTCTTTTTTTTTTTTATTCTAAGGCATTTTTTTCATGGCTTATTTTTAGATTTTATATAGCATCTTTCCTTTGAGGGGCTCAAGGCAAATTTTGTAAATATGAACAATCTTCTTTGGTCAGTGTGTTTTGGTTTGGAGAAGGAAAAGAAATGAATAGTAATTTCCTACGTCTGTATGTCCTACTAAAAAATCAAACTGAATGCGTTTCTTACTTTTCCTTTTCTCTGACTTAAGGAGTTTTATTTTATACAGAGGCTTAACAGAGAGAGCTTAGACTTTGAATCACCAGTGAGGAGAATGAACCATTAAAACAAAACACAGCAGAGAGAGCCTTCAGGAAAGACAGTGTTAAAGCACAAGGCAGATTGTCAAAAAATGCTCTAGGTGATTGCGAAAACCCTCTGCAAGGATGTTTTCAGTCAACACAAGTGGGTCGCTTAATTTTTCGAGTGAATGCCCTTAACGGGGGGACTTTAGTTGCAGTCTCACTAGCCAGAGCTGTCTCATTATAGGAGATGTGGTCCAGTCTATGAAATGTTTATTTTGTAACTAACCCCTCTAGCAGTGGAGGGAACTGTTTACTATTCCTTCTTGTTCTCTAGTGTGTGTATGTGTGGTTTTTTTTCCCCTCTTAATTAAAGAAATCACTGTTGAACTTCAGAAACCTCTCCAGGAAGAAAAAAATAAAGAGAAGGAAAGAGGGAGAGGGAGAGGGAGGGAGGGGAAGTGAGGGTGGGGAGAGAGAGAGAGAGAGAGAGAGAGAGAGAGAGAGAGAGAGAGAGAGAGAGAGAGAGAGAGAGAGAGAACAGAGGGAAGAAAAAGAAAGAGAAGAGAAAATAGGGTTGAAAACTGTGTCTTTTGCTCATTCATTCTTAAGGATTATTTCCAGAAGAAGAATTGTAATATTCATTGACCTCCCCAGGAGTGTGCGTGCATGAAAATGTGTGTGAACGTTTGTGTGCCGGTCTGAGTAGGAAACAGCGCTGTGTAAACAGTGTCAGTGTATCCCACCAGCTAACATTCAAAGTTTTCTTTGTTAATGATATTCTGAAGGAGAATAAAAGATGGAACCTGGTGCTATTCCATATGAACAAAAATTACATAAGCCAGTAGGAAAATCTAAATTCTGAATTTGGTTTGGATTTCATTTGAGTTTGCAAAATTATTAGGCAATGGCATACTGTTTGAAGGGAATGTTTGCCTTTTCATTCTAGCCAGCAGCAAAGTATCGCAAAGGAGATAAACATCTAAAAGAAAGGAACTAAAACAGGTAAGTCTGAGTAGTCTGTGATCTTAGAACATAAACCCAAGACACCTTTAAAACACGTAATCATGCCTATTTCCACATGCCCCAGAGCTACCAACATTTTAAAATATTGAAAGTAGATGGCTCATAAAAACATATTTTTAATATTACAGAGGGCTTAGAATGGTGGCAATGTGAAATGCATCCAAAAATTAAGGTTATGGTTTAGAAAATGCCCAGTTATTAGACATATGAAGTAGATAAGTGAAAGAAACATTTGAAATCTTTGCTTTATGTAGTAATTATGTTCCTGACGGGTCCCATCATAATTAAATGAGCAGCTTCTATTTATAAATGTGTTAGAAAGCCTTAAGATAGAAAATGCTCTGTTCTTTTAGATTCGGAGTTTAGAATTTGTAGTTTCACATATATTATGGGAAGCTTGGTAATGTATCCTTACAGTATTGGGCTCATTGACTCAGTTCCAGTGTAATAGAAACAGACTCAAGTTTCCTTGCTCAGAGCTGCCTCATACGGCTGTGCGGGCTGAATAGAACTGAACTCTAGAGTCACCATTCACACAGACGACAGTGCAAAGTATGACGCCTAGAACTACATAATGCTTGAAATACAATAATCACAGTGAGAGGGTGCTCAAATACCTCTTGGTTGATTACAGTGGTGTGAAATTCATGTTGGTAGTAAATTCAGACTTACTTCCTAATATAATTTGAATAATTCAAAGAAAGTCTTCTACTAAACATTTTATGCCAGAAACCAAGAAATTGAGTAATCATTTATTCCCAGAGATTCAGAGAATTTTCTAAATTTCTCTTTCTTCTCTTTTATCCTCTCCCTTAAATGAACATACTAATCTTGCAGTAAATTTGTTTAAAAAGCAAATAATCATTTTGAAATGTCAATAATGATGTCCCAAGGTTCTAATTTATCTTTTTAAAGAGGATTGCATTTCATATTTTGAATTGGTTTTTAAGAAGGCTAATATTTTACTATATAATCCTTTATGCTTTAAAGGTATTTGATATAAACTGTGTTATGTGATTGTTATGACTATGCCATGAAAGAGGAAATGAGCATGATCATTCTATGTTACAGACAAGAAAGTCATTGCTCAGGAAAGTAACAGCCATATTCAAGGTCACCCAGAAAGTAAGGACAAAGCTAGGATGACAATCATTTCTCTATTTGCTACTTTCAGGCTAATTATTTACATTTTTATGTTAAATCATAAAATTTAATGTATCTATTTATCTAACATATCTATGATTTTTTCTTTCTTTTTTTTTTCTGTTTGTTAGTGTACTAGTGAAATTGGAAATATACCTATTAAATACTAAAGACAAGGAAAATGTATCCTGCTAGGTTGGAAAAAATTTAAAAATTAGTGAAAAAGATAAAAATATTATGTACTGGAAGATTAATGAACTCACTCTCAGTGGTCCCAAGTTCATTTTTCTCATGCTAGAAAAGATTCCTTAGAATTATGCATATAAATTATCAAATAAAATCAATAAATCCATTAAATCTCCCTTCTCACACACACCATCAATGGATAACAAAATTGGGTTGGTGATAACTTTTACGTGTTAACAGGTTGTTCCAATTATTGGGTAGAGACAGGTTTTGTAACTTCCGGAAATCTTAAAATGTCTTGTCTCTCAACTCAGTGACTGAAGTGTAGCAATATGGGTTGAATCATTTTCTCATCTTTATTTCTGATATTGACTCCAATAAGTTAAAATTGCAAGTGTTGGTAATAAGCAATCTGGAGGATTAGCCAAAGTACACTGTTTGCCTGTGTCAGAACCTGTTAGTCAGGCTCTGCAGGACTGACCTACATTGCCTCTTAATGCATCTCTTTGTAGAAAGGTAATTCTAATATTACCATTGACCTACCTATTACTTAACCTCATTTATTAAATATCTTCCATGTGCAGGATATTTTACCAGATAAAGAAATTACGAAGAGTAAGGGCATAGAGTAAAAACAGAAAGAGATCTATTTTAGATGAACACTGAACTTTATGTCACAGAAACAATCCACTAATATACGGTTCAATATGCATTACTTGCTTTGACAACCATAAGTACCTTTAGTAAATAAATGCATTTATTGTACATTACAATGAAAAATGTGTTAAATAACAAATGAGTGATTACTAAAAGCCTATTTTAAACATACATAAGAACAACTAATTTCATGAATGAAAGTGCATATCTGGTGGACATATGTAATCTCACAACATTGGTTTCACTCAAGTTTTTAAGCATTTTTACAGCATCTTTGTATATTATGGGACAGCATATCTATCTTAGAAACATGCCATCTATCTTAGAAAAAAGTAACAAAAATTAAAATTTATCACTTTTTGCTTATGTGAAAGTGGTACATTTTAATTTTTATTATGTCAGTAATGAAGATTATATGTTGGCATACTGAATCCTGTTTTATCTCCAGGTTTTATTCATAAATGTCTCACTGTTGGAACCTGCATGAATGAAAGCTGAATCTCAAAAATCAGACATGTTGGACTTGGAATAATGTCCACGTTCTGATTCCAATCTGTGCTTAAATCTGAACCACTCAGTTCTTCATGCTTGTTGGAATCCTCCTAAGACTGGAATTTCCTGGGAGATATCCAGTGCTTTTTGGGCTGTAAACAGCAAAACAAACAGCCTTTCTTGTAATATGCTATGTCTAGTGCTAACTGAATTCAAGAAGTTTATGGGTGTGGGGAAAGTAACTTGATTTCTTTGCAAACTTACAAATTTGGTTCAGCTTAAATTTTGACCAAAAATTCATCTCTGGAATGAATATGTTTTGGAATAATCCTTTGCTATTAGTTATAAATGTGGTAAATATTGTTTAAACAATAAAATATTATTTTATACAGCAAATTATGGCAACAAATTCCTTGTAGTGATTTTTTAAAATCTTTAAATCATAGATAAGGATTTATTATGCTCCATGTCAATTATATGCATGTTTGTGTGTATGTGTGTGTATATATATTTCATTTAATCTCTGAGAACAGTCTGAATTTTCATGTTTCTCTATTGTACACAACTGAAAAACTTAAGACAAACACAAAGAAATCACTTATTAGTACATTGATAAACGTGCTTGATGCCAAATATAGGCACACTAAATACATTTAATTCTTCTATAAGAACTCTTAAACATCTACAAGAAACATCTTATCAAATTGATTTCCCCCTTTGTCCTTAGTAAAAACATCCTAACGTTTTCAGTTTGACACATGCCACTTAGTTAAACAATGACATTTCCCAACCTCCTTTGCATTTAAGTGTTGTCATATGACTAGGTTATGCCCAAAGACAATTAAGTAAAAGTGTTGGGTATAATTTTTCTGGAAAGTCTCCGTACAAATATGAGGGTTTTTCCTTGCCCTCTTTTTTTCCTTGTTATTTAGAGTATGAGTATTATGTCTGTAGCTCCAGCAGTCATCTTGGACCAGAATATGATGGTCTGGAGAATGTAAACCATGTGCAGAATGATACTTAAAGACAAGGGACGGTGTACTTCATTGAACCATAAAGCTGCCATAGTTGCCTTGGATACTCCCCTTGTGGACACCTTTTATGTGCAAGAAAAATAAACTATCTTGTTTAAGCCACTGTTATTTGTGGAATTTTCATTACATGCAGTTGAACCAAGTCATAATGAATTTAGGACTATGATTGGGTTGCTGCAAAACAGAACCTAAAATATGACTTTGGCTAAGTGAAGTGAGTGGAGAGGAAGACGTTAAGAGGTGAAAAACTGTTAACCATGTTATGTGGTTGCAAAACATTTAGTCAAGTTATTGCCTACTACGTCTTTGAAGACTACATGCTTCGTAATGCATGGTTGGACGAATGATAGGAAACGTTAGTGTATTTTAATTGTCTTTTGTTCTTTACATCAAGAAAGCTAAACTCAGACTAAGACAAAAACCTCAGAAATCCTAGATGGGACGGGGGGATTCAGAGACGCTCAGTTTGCCTTTAGCCTACAATCTAAGTATGACATAGAGGCCTGTAATTTCAAGGCTAGTAGGATTGACAAAACAAAACTACCCTCATACACGCCACACTGAATTACTTTCCTTTAAGATTTCTGTACCAAAACCTGGTATTCAGACAACTGACAAAAATCCCAGTGAAGATGCTGACTTCTACTCATGTTTCAAGGGATCTTCGAGTAAATGCCAGTTATTGGTGCCAATGCCAGCAAGTTAAGGATTGGAATCTTCAGGTTAGAAACTATGTCTATGGCTACTTTAACATGCAATTAACTACACATACTCACACGAAATCCAGAAAACTTTTCTGAGTGGATCTTGATGGCATCTACTAAGGTCCAAAAGTAGAAAGGATACCAGGATTCTCCAAAAAGAGATACCATCAAGGGAAAGAAAGGACTAGGTACTAGTTTTTACAGAGCTAGATAAATCAAAGAAAGGTTGGAACCTTAGTAAGCATCCATTTTGGAATGGTATGGTCCTTTGAGTAGCTATGGTTGAACATGTGAGTGTAAACCAAGATGGCTGACATATTTGGTGGCAAGAGAGAGTAGATTACTGTGGCCCATGCAGGATTTGTAATCACTGTGGGAATCACGGATTTATGAGTCTGTGCAAAGTCAGTTTTGTATATCTACACATTGTAGCAGCAAAAAGCATCAGCAATATCAGTCTAGTGTCTTCCAATTTCTCTCTGCACTGGAAATTTGGGGGAAAAAAAGAAAAAAAAAGGGCCAGGCACAGTGGCTCACGCCTGTAATCCCAGCACTTTGGGAGGCCGAGGCGGGCAGATCACGAGGTCAGGAGATTGAAACCATCCCGGCTAACACGGTGAAACCCCATCTCTACTAAAAATACAACAACAAAAAAAAATTAGCCGGGCGTGGTGGTAGCTGCCAGTAGTCCCAGCTACTTGGGAGGCTGAGGCAGGAGAATGGCGTGGACCCGGAAGGCGGAGCTTGCAGTGAGCAGTGATCGCGCCACTGTACTCCAGCCTGGGCAACAGGGCAAGACTCCATCTCAAAAAAAAAAAGAAAAAAGAAAAAAAAGAAAGCCTGGCCAGTTGTGGTGGCTCCTGCCTGTAATCCCAGTAATCCCGACACTTTGGGAGGCCAAGGCAGGTGGGTCACCTGAGGCCAGGAGTTCAAGATCAGCCTGGCCAATATGGTGAAACCCCGTCTCTACTAAAAATACAAACATTAGCCAGGTGGAGTGGCATGTGCCTGTAATCCCAGCTACTGGGGAGGCTGAGGCAGGAGAATCTCTTGAACCCAGGAGGCAGAGGTTGCAGTGAGCTGAGATCATGCCACTGCACTCCAGCCTGGGTGACACAGCGAGACCCCATCTCAAAAAAAGAAAAAAAAAAAAAAAAGAAAGAAAAGAAAAGGAAAGAAAGAGAGAAAGAAAGAAAGAAAGGAAGGAAGGGAGAGAGAGAAAGAAAGAAAAGAAAGAAAGAAAACCTATTTGGACTGAATAAGGCCTGATATTAATAGAAATGTGTAGTTGGGGAGAGAGAGATTGGACTTTCTGTTACAAAGGATGTGGTAGTCCAAGAAATTACTCAAAAATGTTTTTCAAAGGTGATTAGGTTTCCACCACATGTTGATGAAGTTGGTTATCCTGGGTACATTAAAAAATGGCTTCTACCACTAAAGCAGGCTGAAAATCACTACTACACAAATAGGTTTTTGACTAAGATTACATGAGTTCTTGTGCAAGGAAAAGAAATCGTGAAAGTGGTATTTTAAATAAACCAATCTTTCCCATTAGTTTTCTCCTCTTCTCTGTTTCCCTCTGTCTGTTTCCTCCCACTCCTTTTCTACCTCTTCCTTCCCCTCCTGCCCCTCTCCCTACACTCAGCATGAAGAGTTCTGGAAATGATTTAACAGTCATAATACAATAATCCTAGTGATTATAACGTGCTTGCCTTTTTTTTATAACTTTTCTTTTTTATTTCTCAATTATTTGGCTACTGTCAATTTTCTTTTCTTATTCTATGCCAAATAAGAGCATAGATCTGTTGTTTTTTATTCCCTTGACTGATCTCAACTAGATCTTGGCCATGATCTCATGCATGGCCAGGTGCAGTGGCTCTTGCCTGTAATCCCAGCACTTTGGGAGGCTGAGTTGGGAGGATCACTTGAGCCCAGGAGTTTGAGACCAGCCTGGGCAACATGGTGAGACCCCGTTACTACAAAAAATACAAAAATACCAGCTTGGTGTAGTCCCAGCTACTCGGGAGGCTGAGGTAGGAGGATCACCTGAGCCTCAGAGGTTTAGACTGCAGTGAGCCATGGTCACACCAATGCACTCCAGCCTGGGTAACAGAGTGAGACCCTGTCTCAAAAAACAAACAAACAAACAAACAAAACTAGCTCCATTCATATTTTATATCTTGTATCTACTTCCTAGAGAAAAGGATTAGAATTCAACTGGATTCAAAATAGATGTCTCCTGTTATTTAAACATGTAAATTACACACACACACACACACACACACACACTTTGGCATGGATTGCTTTTTCCAATAACTTCTGATCAAAATTTCCCCATTTATTGCAAATGTAGCTATACGTTAATCTTGGAGTAACCCCAAAGCAATGATCTCTCTGAGCCACTTTATCCCTACAAACCTGTTTCCAAAACTCACATAGCCTGCTGCCATTCTTTTCTATCCATCTGTTCTTTAAGTTTTGACTGGAGTTTGTTTTTTGAAGAGCTATGAAGAGTTAGTGATATGCATTTTTCAAGTCCAAAGACTTCCTCTAGATAAATTAGTTACATGTACTTACTTTTCCTTGCTGCAGATTTTTCTTTATTCATTGTACTTTAAATTTCTCATAATTGATGGGTATGAACATACTTCATTTTATTATGCTTTATGCTTTGCAGATGTGTCTTTTTTTTTTTTTTTTTTTTTTTTTTTTTTTTTTTTTTTTTGCAAGTTGATGGTTTTTGGTAACCTTGAGTTGAACAAGTCTATTGGTATCATTCAAAAGCTTGTGCTCAGTTTGTGTCTCTGTACCACATTTTGGTAATTCTCTAAATATTTCAAATGTTTTCATTATTGATATATCTATTATGGTGATCTTTGATGTTTCTATTGTAATTGTTTTGGGGCACCACAAACTGTGCCCATATAAGATGGTGAACTTCATCAATAAGTGTGTGTGTTCTGACTGCTCCATTGACTGGTTATTGCCGTTTCTCTCCCTTTTCTTAGGCGTCTGTATTTGCTGAGACACAACAATATTGAAATTAGGCCAATTAATAACACTACAATGGCCTCTATGTGTTCAAGTGAAAGGAAGAGTCACAGGTCTCTCACTTGAAATCAGAAGCTAGAAATGATTTAGCTTCATGAGGAAGACGTGTTGAAAGCTAAGACAGGCCAAAAGCTAGGCCTCTTGCACCAAAGAGTTAGCCAAGTAGTGAATGCAAGAGAAAAACATCTTCAAGAAATTGAAACTGCTACTCCAATAAACACATGAATAATAAGAAAGAGAAACATCTTTATTGCTGATATGGCGAAAGGTTTAGTGGTCTAGGTAGAAAATTAAACCAGCCAAAACATTCCTTTAAGCAAAAGCCTAATCCAGAACAAGGCCCAAACTCTCTTTAATTCTGTGAAGGTTAAGAGAGATAAGGAAGCTGCAGAGAGAAGTTTGAAACTAGTCAAGTTTTGTTCATGCAGTTTAATGGTATCTTCATAACATAAAAGTGTAAGGTAAAGTCACAAGTGATGATGTAAAAGCTACAAGTTAGCCAGAAGATCTGGCTAAGATAATTGATGAAGGTAGTGATATGGTTTGGATATTGTCCCCTCTAAATCTCATGTTGAAATGTAATCTCCCAATGTTGGACGTGGGGCTTGGTGGGAAGTGTTTGGGTTGCAGAGGTGGATACTTCATGACTTGGTGCTGTCCTCACAATAACCAGTGAATTCTCACAAGATCTGGTTGTTTAAAAGTGTGTGACACCTCCCCGCTATCCTTTCTCTTGCTCTCACGTAAGCAACGTGATGTGTCCACTCCTACTTCACCTTCTGCTATGAGTAAAATCTCCCTGAGGCCTCTTCAGGAGCTAAGCAGATGCCAGCATTATACTTCCTGTATATCCTGCAGAACCATGAGCCAATTAAACCTGTTTTCTTAATAAATTACCTGGTCTCAGATATTTCTTTTATTTTTTATTTTTTTATTTTTTTTGAGACAGAGTCTCAGTCTGTCACCCAGGCTGGAGTGCAGTGGCACCATCTCGGCTCACTGCAAACTCTGCCTCCTGGGTTCTCGCCATTCTCCCACCTCAGGCTCCCGAATAGCTGGGACTAAAGGTGCTTGCCACCATGCCTGGCTAATTTTTTGTATTTTTAGTAGAGACAGGGTTTCACTGTTTTAGCCAGGATGGTCTCGATCTCCTGACCTTGTGATCCACCTGCCTTGGCCTCACAAAGTGCTGGGATTACAGGCGTGAGCCATCGCGCCCGGCCTCCGGTATTCCTTTATAGCAATGCAAGAACAGCCTAACACAGGTGGCTACTCTGACAGATTTTTAATGAAGACAATGCAGTCTTATATTAGAAGATGCTATCTAGGATTTTCATAAAGACAAGAAGCCAATATCCGGCTTCAGACTTCAAAGGACAGGCTGACTCTCTTCTCAGGGGCTAATGCGGCTGCTGACTTTAAGATGAAACAAATGTTCATTTATCATTCTGAAAATCCTAGGGCCCTTAAGAGTGATGCTAAATCTACTTTGCCTGTGCTCTGTAAATAAAAGAGCGAAGTCTGGAAGATGGTCCATCTGTTTATGGTATGGTTTATTGACTATTTTAAGCTCACTGTTGAGACCTACTGCTCAGAAGAAAAGATTCCTTTCAAAATATTATTGCTCATTGGCAATGCACCTAGTCATCCAAGAGATGTACAAGGAGATGAATGTTGCCCATGCCTGCCACCACAACATCCATTCTGCAGCCCATGAATCAAGGAGAAATTTTGACTTTCAAGCTTTATTAAGAAATACATGTTGTAAGGTCATTGCTGCCATAGACAGTGATTTCTCTGATGGATTTGGACAAAGTAAATTGAAAACCTTCTGGGTCGGGTGCGGTGGTTCACACCTGTAATCCCAGCACTTTGGGAGGCTGAGGTGGGTAGATCATAAGGTCAGGAGATCGAGATCATCCTGGCTAACGCGGTGAAACCCCGTCTCTACTAAAAATACAAAAAGCTAGCCGGGCATGGTGGCACACGCCTGTAGTCCCAGCTATTCGGGAGGCTGAGGCAGGAAAATCTCTTGAACCCGGGAGGCAGAGGTTGCAGTGAGCTGAGATGGTGCCACTGCACTCCAGCTTGGCAGAGCAAAACTCCACGTCAAAAAGAAACAAAAAAAGAAAACCTGGGAAGGATTCACCTTTCTAGATACCATTAAAAACATCTGTGATTCATGGGTGGAGGTCAAAATATCAACATTAACAGAAGTTTGGAAGAAGTTGATTCTAACCCTCCTGGATGACTTTGATAGGTTCAAGATTTAGGGGAAGAAAATAACTGCATAAGGGGTGGAAATCACTGCATACGTGGTAGAAAGCTAGAACTGAAGATGTGACTCAGTTGCTACAATCTCATCATCAAACTTTAATGAATGAGGATTTGTTTCCTATGAATGAACAAAGAAAGTAGTTTCTTGAGATGGAATCTGCTTTTGGTAAGATGCTGTAAACATTGTTGAAATGACAACAAAGGATTTAGAACATTACATAAACTTATTTAATAAAGCAGTGGCAGGTTTTGAGAGGATTCAATTTTGAAAGAAGTTCTCCTGTGGGTAAAATGCTGTCAAACATTGTAGCATGCTGCAGAGAAATATTTCATGACAGGAAGAATCAATTGATGAGCAAACTTCATTGTTGCGGTATTTTAAGAAATTGCCACAGCCACCCTAGCCTTTAGCAACCACTCCCTGATCAATCAGCAGCCATCAATAAGGTCAGACCTTTTACCAGCAAAAATATTACAACCTGGCTGGGCACGGTGGCTCACGCCTGTAATCCCAGCACTTTGGGAGGCTGAGGTGGATGGATCACCTGAGGTCAAGAGATCAAGACCATCCTGGCCAACAGGGTGAAACCTCCTCTCTACTAAAAATACCAAAATTAGCCGCGCTTGGTGGCGGGTGCATGTAGTCCCAGCTACTGAGTAAGCTGAGGTAGGAGAATCACTTGAACCAGGAGGCGGAGGCTGCAGTGAGCCGAGATTGCACCACTGCACTCCAGCCTGGTGACAGAGTGAGACTGCATCTCAAAAAAAAAAAAGAAAAAAAGAAAGAAAAAATTACAACCTGCCAAAGGCTGAGAAGATTGTTAGTAGTATTATTTAACAATAAAGTTTTTGTTTTCTAACTTTTGTTTTAGGTTCGGGGTACTTGTGAAGGTTTGTCATATAGGTAAACGTGTGTCATGGGGGTTTGTTGTACAGATTATTTCATTACCCAAGTATTAAACCCAATAGTTATATTTTATGATCCTCTCCCGCCTCCCTCCCTGTATCAGTATTTTTTAATGGAGGTGTAAACTGTGTCTTTTTTTCAGACATAATGATGTTGTACACTTAACAGACTACAATATAGTGTAATCACACCTATTTTTTCTTTTTTTTTTTTTTGAGATGGAGTCTCGCTCTGTCCCTCAGGATGTAGTGCAGTGGCAAGATCTTGGCTCACTGCAAGCTCCACCTCCCAGATTCATGCCATTCTCCTGCCTCAGCCTCCCGAGCAGCTGGGACAACAGGCGCCCGCCACCACCACGCCTGGCTAATTCTTTTTATATTTTTAGTAGAGACGGGGTTTCACCATGTTAGCCAGGATGGTCTGTATCTCCTGACCTCGTGATTCGCCTGGCTAGGACTCCCAAAGTGCTGGGATTACAGGCGTGAGACACTAGGCCCGGCCTGTAATTACAACTTTTATATGGACTGGGAAACAAAAAGTTTGTGTAACTCACTTTATTGTGATTTTCACTTTATTGTAGTGGTCTGCAATTGAACCTGCAATATCTCCAAGGTATGCTTATATTGTGGTCTTCTTTCAGATAAAAGGTTTGCTCTCTGTGTTCTGTGACTCCCAAGTGTCAAAAATTATCTCAGGATGTCCCAAAGTCCTGTGAAAGTTTAAGAGCATCAACATAAATCCACTTTAATGTTAATAGGAAATGTTTGCCAGGGTGCTTTTTAGAAAGTATTGAAAAATTAAATAAGTAATTCCCAAGAAGGTTTTTAAAAATCATAATAAAACATTTTAAAAACAATTTCAATGTCTAACTGAAGTAGCTATTTTTTTTGTTAACATTCTGTTGTACTTTTAAATAGAAAATTCCCATTCTTCAAGTCATGCTAATGAAAATCTTATATAGGTTATACAATATTAAAGTTATTACATTCATTTAGAATTATAAAGTCTTCATGGGCCTGCGTTTAAATGAGATTTAAGTTCCAAAGCTATTTTCCCATTTTTATTATTTAGTAAAAATCTGACTAACACACATCAGGATGGGATTTGTTTTCCCACTTGTCCGTTAGGATTTGATTTTGCTCTGATGTGAATCCTATTTTTTAATTTACCTCCAAATTGCTCCACAATTTAAACACTCATTCCTAGGTGTCATTCACTTGTAACAAAAATGCAGTTCTCCATCCTGCAAGAAGCACCTTCCTGGAATAAATGTCTCTCCTTTGGGAAATGGTAGAAGGGAAAAAGTTATTCAGGGGTTTTCATGGGACAGAAAAACAGAAGCAGTAACTACCTATTTAGCTTCTTTTTTAATCTGGTTTTAATCGGTGCAGAACTTTACCTTTTATCCATTCTGAAATTACCTGTTTTTACTTCTGTTAACAGAGAACTCACTCAGAAGTTGTGGACATGCTTAACTATTTATATTTGCAGTCTACCTGTATTCAATTATATGTACCACTGTAGACCGCTATTTTTTGACATAGCTTTTTATAACAGACGTTTTAGATGGTGACTTAGACACACTAGAGAAAAATGTTTGCATTTACTCCTTAATTTCTTTGTAACTCTAAGTGCCTATTGATCTATTGTAGCTTATTTCTTCAAGTGTTTCTGTTATCTCTGCTTTGAGACTTGCATTTCTGACTTTCTTTGCTACCACTATTTGTAGAAAGCAGCCACAGGGAAGGTACCTGTATCCCTTAAGAGACTGAAGCAAATAAATCATTTACCATTTAGAAGAAAGGAAGGGTAAGTAATTCTCTGACCTTCTTTGATTTTTCTCTTTATTCTGTTGCTTTGATATACTTAACAGCTTCTCTGTAGACTTCCCCCTTCTGTAGTGCTAAAATAATTTCTCATTAGCCCGACAGTCCACATGAAATTAATGCCACTGTTACATTAACTAGGGGTAGGGGTGAGGGTTTAGGTTATTGAGTAGGCCAGTTTAAAAGAAGAAGAAAGCAAAATCTTTACTCTCAAGAAGTTAAAATATTAAGGCAATGAAGCACATAAGGAGTAATGAAACTGAGCAATGTGTCTTCAAGTGCAAATTGACATAGCACAGATTGAGAAAGCAATGCTGTGAGGGGATAATGCATGTACAAGGAGACGTTCCTCCTGCAGGTGACTTTGCTAATGCTTGTCAGAGAGATATTACCATAGGTTATTGGAGGGAAAAGATGTGGGCATGCAAATGAGCAGTCTCACATAAAGTCATTTGACTTGTTAGAGACACAGTGGGAAATGATGCGAAGGTTCATTTTTTTGGAGAGAAGTAAGTAATGAGTGAAAATAAATCAAGTGAGGAATGTCCCATACAGATCCTTAGTGTATCACACTCTTCATGTCATGCAACCAATTAAGTCTTCATACATGACTTGGGAGGCAGATGCTATTATTACTTTATATATGATCAAATTGAGGCTGTAAGAGATTGAACAATTTGACCAGCGCTCATACAAGTGGCATATGGTGGGACCAATACTGTGTCTGGCACTAGAAGTTACAGGCAGTAGCTTCTAAATGCATCACTTTTGGTATGTTTATACAAAAATGTCCATGGTTACATTTCAGGTTATCAACAGGTTAAAAACATTTCTTATATTTGTATTTATAATAGAAATCTCCTTACCCCATCACCTTAGAGTAAAACACTGACATCAACAGATTAGTAAAGAAGTAAAAAATCATGCTAAAAGTATAAAATTACAGCCAGAGCATCAATTTTGACTATTTTAAAAGTGCTTATATATTTAAAGAAAAATATAAAGACCAGAATGTGGGTCAGTTATGAAGAAACAGAAGAAAGCTGTTCATAGTAGTGTCCATTCTAGCCCTCTCTAGGAGAGTGAGTATCTGGTCTGGGTAATTGGCCTGTCCAGCCTCTGTGATAAACCCAACCTTGATAAGCCACCTCAGGCTGTCCCATTAGACATTCTCTTCATCTTTGAACTCTCTCTCTTTCTGATTCCCTTCTACAAAGAGAATGAGCTGGTCCCTTTAGCAGTTATATTTCTCATAGCATTTGAATAAGTTGGGATTGAGTTTATACACCATTCTGTGCAAATACTTCACTCTGAATGCATGGATGGGTCAAGGTCCTGGGATCATACTTCTGAATAGAAGATTTACCCTCAGGAGCACTTTCAGTTTGCTAAGTGAACATGCCAAGGTAGTGTTGTATTGAGAGTGACTTTTCCTCCTGGAACATTTGCAGCGACATCACAACATTTAATCATGTGCAGATTCAGATATCCAAGTTACAACTTAATGTACATTGTGGTATCTGTATAAAAGGATTAAAATAATTATTGCCTAAGTCAAACATGTAACATGAATCTATGTAGTATGCCAGAATGTAATGTATAAACACTTTATTTGAAAAGTCTTTAGATACTGATATGTTTACTGAACTCTCTCACTCTTTCTTCTTTCTTTCTTCTTCCTCTCCCTCCCTTCCCTCCCTCCCTCCCCCTCCCTCCTCTCTCTCTCTCTCTTCTCTCTCTTCTCTCTCTTTTCTTTCTTTCTTTCTTTCTTCTTTCTTTCTTTCTTCTTTCTTCTTTCTTTCTTTCTTCTTTCTTTTCTTCTTTTTCTTTTTTCTTTCTCTTTTTTTTCTTTCTTTCTTTCTTTCTTTCTTTCTTTCTTTCTTTCTTTCTTTCTTTTTCTTTCTCTCTTTCTTTCTCTCTTTCTTTCTTTCTCTCTTTCTTTCTCTCTGTTTTTTTTCAGACAGGGTCTCACTCTGTTGCCCAGGCTGGACTGCAGTGACCTTATCTCAGCTTACTGCAACCTCCCCAACCTAGGCTCAAGCAATTTTCCAGCCTCAGCCTCCAGTGTAGCTTGGGACTACAGGCTCAAGCCACCAATGCCCAGCTAATTTTTATATTTTTTGTAGAGCCAGGGTTTCTCTGTGTTGCCCAGGCTGGTCTTGAACTCTTGAGCTCAAAGTGATCCGCCCGCCTCAGCCTCTCAAAGTACTGGAATTACAGGCATGTGCCACTGCGCCCAGCCTGAACTCTCTTTCTTATAGTTTTTTTTCCTACATGTAGATAACTATAATATAATAGTAAATATTTGTGTGCATCCAAATAGCTCTAAATAGTATGAGAATTTGCTCATTAAAAAAAAAAAAAACTGTGTTTAGCTTATTTAGTAATGTGAATGACTTGATCAACTGTAGTTCTATCAGGTTGTACTTTTCTTTGGAAAAAGTTTTTTCTCTTTTTGAAGAATAGATTTTGCAGAATGGAGATAGAGTGGGGGAAGCGGACACTTCAAAGTGTGGAAACATGAGAAACTTCAGAGTTTGTAAGCAATTCAAGGGGCCTCTTAAGGGAGAGGAAATGACCAGAGGGGGGTGGCAGGGAGATGAAGAGAGAAAGAGGAGAACACTGAGGGAAAAAAGAAGGAAAAAGAGAGAAGTTTATTTTGTTAACAATATAATAAATGATAAATATTTTGTGTATTAAGTAGTTATTAAAACAAATGGCTAACTCATGTATTGCTCTCCAGCTGTCCTGGTTCTCTCTGCCTTTCTTTGCTTGCTGTGAAACATTGAGTGTCCTTACATCTGGGGAAGTACATCTGGCAAGAAAATGTTTATGATTCCTTTGCTGCTGTTCAAATTCTTAACCTGCTACTAGACTGTTTTTGGAGATGAACTTTTTCCTAAAAAGGCCTTGCTGGTATTGTTTGGAACGAACTTTAGGATCATAATTTTTCCAGAAAAGCAGTTGCCTATTTTTAAACATTTATTTG